>NC_087068.1:40184259-40259343 GCF_963678635.1 Symsagittifera roscoffensis
GAATTGTGATAGCGAAAGTTAGACTTAAGGCATACATGATTTTTTCTAAACACTCTCCCTTTGTCGGTGACTTAGGTATGGTCGGTGACCTGAACGGTTTTGAATTTCGCAACCTTATAAATAGGCTTTCCAGATAGGCGATCTATAATTTTCCTAAATACCTTAACTCGAGTTGAATCGGATAAAAGAAGTTCTTCTAATTGAATTATTTTAGTAGGGCGGCGAGGTTGCTGAGACGGAAATTTTCGGGGTTTAGCGGGTGCCCCCGTAGGCGTTGATTTTGGGCCTTGATCCCAGAATTGGAGGGTATTACGAGTGAGGCCGGTGTTTAGCTGGTGGGCGAGGTCCGAGTGTCGACTCAACAATTCATTCAGGTCCCGTCTACCGCTATCCACTGGGAGATTCCTTTCGTATTGCCTCCATTTATTCGCGGCTCAAGCAAGTTCCGCCAAAGCCTTGTACGGCTCACTGTCAGCTACATTTCCGCCTATGGAGAAGATCGGTTGGAAACGGGGAGAGATCGTGGGGCTGCCACTGCCTCTCGGTAACACCTTGGCTCGAAATCGGCTGTAGTCCTGGCTTGCGATCTGGTCCAAAGTGAGGAGGTTGCGTTCTAGTACTTGGGATGAAGCATCAGTTTGAAAACTATTATAATAAGCTTGCGACCATTCGGTATTCAGTTTGCGGCCAAAATTTAGTAGTTCGAAAGATTTTTTCTTGAGCACTGAGCGATTGTTTTTCCGTATACGCTCAACAATTAGCTAAACAGTAGATTTTAGGTTACCAAAGTTGGGATCAAGCTTTGCGGTTCCTAATTTTTGTTTTATAGTTTGTATCGATGGCTCAACAAAAGCACTACTTCTGTGGTCTCCAACTGGAGAAAGAATGCGTTTATTAAACCTAGTAGCACAAAAATTGCGAGCTAAGTCGCTCTCTAACTCAGACCCGTGGTAAGTTCTAATGGACCGAGGTATCCCATGAATGCGTATAAAAGATTTGAGGCATTTTAAAAACTTTTTCGCCCCAGTAGCTTTTGTGATGAGAACAGAGGGAAATTTGGAAAAATGATCTACAGCGACTAACACAAAGACCTTAGTATCTTTGTTATCTAATATAGGGCCTGCAAAATCTAATTGTAACTCCTGATTGGGCCCAGACAGAGTAGGCAAAGCTTGCGCAGTATGAAAAATCTTAGCAGTTTTGAGTTTCTTACCATACAGCGTGCATTCACGGCACCTCTCGCACACATCGACAATCTGCCGATTGAGGAACGTCCACCAGATGTATTCGGAGGCTGACCTCATGGCCTGCTGTCCCGGATGGTATCGATGCAGTCTAGCAAGAGCGGTTTTTCTTAAGGGCTCTGGGATGGCCAAATTGTTATCCACAATCACGCAGTCAATGAACAACGCCGCTTTGGACCAGAAATGGGCCATTAAGGACCCTAACTTGTTGAAGGAGGTCACATCTTCAATGACTATAGCGCGCTTCATGGGGGCCAAGAACCAGTCCTCTTCAGTAGGTTCGGCGGGGAGATCAGCATCGAGGAGGCCTGACAGTCTCACAATCGCCTCTTTGGTCTTGGAGAGAATAGGTTTGCCTCCTTGTCGACAAAAACTCGAATCTTAGGGGCTGTGTTGAGTTTTCCCGGTTTAGACAGCCTGCATCGCCTCATGGCTCCTAGCAATAGAACATGACTTTCTTTGCGGGAATTGGTCCTTGCGGCGACAAAACGAGTCCTGGCGGCTCTGTTATGCTGGCGTGTTTGGTCAATCCAAGAAATCTGACCCATCTGTCGCGACCGCAACGGAGGGCGAGGACTTGGCCATCTGAAGTTCGGTGAGTGCAAAGAAAAAATTTCCACAAGTCAGGAGGTCCCTTTGTTCCGCCGTCGAGTTAAGTATCTTACTATGGTCGATTGAGACGTTAGTAAGAGTTGCGTTCGGGTCAGCAGTGTCCGGCTGTTGGTTCACTATGAATGAGTTTGACAAGTTGAGTAAGTTTGAAGTATTAGGATCTAAAGGTGAATTTAGAAATGGCTTTAAGTTGAGGTTGTTTTTTAGAGAGCATGAAAGGTTGAGTATATTTTGAAGATTCAGGTCGGAGACAGTGATTTTGACAGAGCGCGTCAGAAGTACGATTTTGAATTAGCATACTGGTATTTGATTCGCTAATATCGTCTCAGCGAAATTCGATGCCCTCTATCAATGAGAATTTTGATCGACGCATTTGCACAACGCGCTATGATTGGTCTTTTTTGTGAGAGTTTAATCCGACGCCCCCTACCGGAAGAACACATCGACGAACACAAATACCGAGCTTGAGTTTTAAATCAAAGCTCTCATGCGGTCGAGGACAATCCATTGACCTGAATTTGAACGGAGTTGGAGAAATGATTAATGCAAGGGCATTTTTAAAGGCCTCGATGGATTTTACTACAAAGAGTTCGTCATATTGCAAAAATTGGGGAGCCAAAAACGTGGGGTACCGAGACAGATAATGAACAATACCTAAAGTGACGCCAGGGACGTGAACAACCTCAAAATCAGAAGGTAATAGCCTATCTGCCCACCTAGAAAGACAATACTGGTACGATTTATTATTTTAGTTTTCATTTAAAGCAGCGATGATTGCTTTATGGTCAGTCAGTACTTGATAACTATTTCCTAAAAGGTTTGTGCGAAAACGTTTGCACGCTCAAACGATTGCTAACAGTTCTAACTCGTTGGTACTATAATTACTTCCGCATTATTGAGAAAACGCGAGGCAAATGCGGTCGGTTCCCAAACCCCTGGTTCGACCTCTTGTTCGAGACAAGTCCATAGCCCATTGTGGCTAGCGTTACATTTTACTCTCGACTATTTGGAAGAATCGTATTGAAAAAGGCTTGGGATTTTTTGCCACCAAGTCGATTATTTTTTTGAAGGCACCTTCTTGGGCCTCACCCCAAACGAACTATTGCTTATTGCAGGCCTTCAATGACTGTCGAAAATGTACTGTGTGAGTATGCAGATCAGGGATAAATCTCTGCAAGTGATTCAACGTTCCCAAAAATGATCGTAATTGTTTGAAAGTTTTAGGGGGTTTGAATGGCTGGATAGCATCAATCTTGAAGAAATTAAGAGAGTAGCCTTTTCCGTTAATATCATATCCTAGCCAAATTAATTGATTAATAGAAAATGCACACTCACTGAGTTTTAGCACCCAACCTTCTGCTTCAAGTCTCTGCATCACCTTCTCAACCAGCAAGTTATGACTCGGAATATCCCCCTACGTGACTATCACGAAATCATATCGTCCAGATAACAGATTACTCCGTCTAAACCTTGCAAGGTACAATCCATAGCCTCGTGGAACTCGGTTGGCATATCCGTCAACCCGTAAAACCGGGTTTTAGATCTGTACGTCCCAGTAGCAACCCCACACAAGATGTTGAAATTGCAATGACTACTAGTAAGAGATGACAACGGGAACTAACTAAAAGCGTACTTCAAGTACGAAGATGTTAACCATACGTTACCAAGTACATTTTATTGATAATCTGAGCAACTGAGTCAATAAGTTCGTGAATGTTTGGCATCTGGTACTTATTTTTCCAGATCTGAGCGTTAATTGGTTTTGCATTGAGAGCGAGTTTGATCGAACCATCCTTTTTTGCTGTTAACACTATGGGCGCGATGAAGTAATCTGTAGTACACTTGTCCAGTTTTTCTATTTGACCTTGTTCGACTTATATCTTGATCTCTTTAGCGACTCTGTCCTTGAAAAGGATCGGGAATTTTGACTTTTCACTTGTGAAGAATTTGTGACTTTTAGATCTGCCTAAACGGTTGAAAACATGAGCATAGCGTTGGGCAAAGTACGAACGCCAATATTCCGATACGGGATCCTGTTGTTCATCCTCAAGCAATAGAACATGTTCTGCTTTTAATTGGGCAGTTACCAGACCTAGCTTCTCGTGCAGATCCAGACCCAGAGGGTTTCGCGTTTTGTTTTCGGAAATGAGGAAGAGGGCATCCTCCACTTTCCACCCGTGAGAAGAAACCGGTATCCTTAACGAGCCAAGAAGGCGAGTGGGGCGCTTGTTGTAATCGACGTACAAAGAACCAATTGGATATCTCGTTACGTCCCGAAATTGGAGAGAAGGATTCCGTTGTAGTATGAGATCACATGTGCGTTTGTTGAGGAACGAAACCGGCCTGCCTGTGTCGACTGTCGAGTAGAAAGAACTAGGGCCTGACCGAAGTTGGATACTGATGCTTCTAGGTTTACCTCTGTGCGACTTTGGGGTTTCGATACTATTAATCCTAATCGCACTCTCCAACTGTAACACGCTATATTCTGGTTCTCTATCATATTCGACATCAATAAAATTGCAATCTACAGCGGAGCCCGAAGCTTCCTCCTCTGCTTGTATTTGGTTTACCCTTTTTTGAACGAATTGCAACCTTTAGCTAAATGATCATGTTTCTTACAGAGATTACACGTGACCACCCCAGCAGGACAAGATTTTCTGTGATCGAGACTGAAGGGATTGTCGCAGAATTAGTATGATTTATTTACTTGGTTACCTTGGTTGTTTTGACGATTAGATTGATTCTGAGAATAATTTCTTTTACCTCGAGACAACTGAATGGAGAAGTTTGGTTCTTGCTTGACTTTAATAGTATTGGAGAATTGGTTGTGGGGAAGTAACTTCTGGAACTGAGCAGACGTGCTAGCCCTCTTTTCACATTCCAAAGCAAGTTTGAAAGTGTTTTCCGAATCGGTCTTAGTTTTGATTAGCTGTTGCTGGACATCTACATCACAAATCCGACCAATGAAAATGTCTTTAAGTGTTTTCCTCTCCTGAGCGTTAGGCCAGTTACACAGAGCGGTTTGAGTGCTAAGTCGAGCGTAAAAAGAAGAGAAAGTGTCATTTTCGAGCATGAAGATGGTGTTATAGAGTTTTATACGTCCGACAGTGTACTCCCGTTCCACTTTAAATAACGTTTCACAGCTAGTATGAAAATCGCAAAAACAAGTCGTTTTAATATCAGTGTGAGGGAACGAGCCTGCAAAGCGCCTTTTGCCCTCATTTCCCAGCGAGAAGAATGAGCGGGAATTTAAACGAGCCTCCGTTTCGTGATAAAACCAGTTCTGGCTGATTCTGGGGCCTTTTTTTCTACGCTCCACGTTCAGCGCATTTACCCTTCGAATCGCCGCCCGGTCTCGAAGGACTCGTGCATTCGCCTCTGCGGCATCTTCTCCTGTGACAACTGCTTTTTATTCTTTTTTTCAGCACCAATGTTCCAAACTTTTGCTAGTTTATGTCCCAATTGGAAATTTTTCAGCCGGGAATAACCTTTTTGCTAAAATTGTTGCCTTTTGAATTTGACAAAGCTTGAAAACTCAAAACAATTTACTTTAAGAACCGTTGACAAAATGTGAAGAAACAAGAAAAAGTACAGAGCACGCGCGACTGGTTGAACCTAAAATGGTCGATACAATGATCGATACCAACACTTCAATCAAAACAATGTTACCAGGGGCGGATCCTTGATTTTCTCGACGGGGGGGGGCGGATTTTCAAAAAATTTTGAAGATTTTGACGACATTTTTTCTAGGTCGACCAAATTGATTTTTCGAGCTCTCCCAAAGCACTTATTTGCCCCTATTTTGGCAAAAAAAAATTTGCCGCAGGTAAAATCATGAAAAAACAGTCAAAAAAGGCCCTTTTTGGGCACTTTTCGAAAATTTTTGACAAAAAAAATCGCGATTTTTTGGCGCGCGCTCCCCCTCAAAGTTATTATACATTGGCACCGAAGTCGCCTTTAGAAAAATTTTAGGGTCGTTCGGCTAAAAACGGATTTCTGAAAAAGTATCAAAGTGGGGACCCTTTGGGTCGGCAGGGGGTCGAATCCCTGAGGGGGGAGGGGAGCGTCCGCCCCGCCGCCCCCTCCTAAATCCGCCCCTGAATGTAACCCAAATTTTCCTAATTTCACTAATTTAGGGTTATTTTTCGTACGAGTTTTGTACGATAGTTTTCGGTAAAATCAAAATCGTGCAGAAACAAAGTTCATAATCTTTTTTCAAGGAACAAGAAACAAAATTGGCTCAATGGACAGTTTAAACAATATGCAGAAACGTTAAGCATTGCTATCATGCTTTCAATGTAAATTCATACGAAATTATTACAAAACAGCTCGTTTTTTAGGAGCGGAGCCCGTAGAAAACCCCAGTTTTGGGATCTCATCAACAGCACTCCAATAAAAAGGATTCAACATAATTTTTCTCATTTTTGCTAAAATGAGAATTATAATTTTTTTAAAACTTGATAACTTTCAAAATCGTTCAGAAATGAAAATTTTCAGACAGAAAAAAGTAGGCTCAAAAGAAGGTTAACAACGAGTAGAATTTTTTTAACCAAAAATCACGCATTCAATTTAGGCTCATATGAAGTTATTATTACAAAACATTTTGTGTTCTAGGAGCAAGATTGGTAGCAAACGCAAATGCCAATGTTTTATTACCCCAGCCGTTGCAACTATTGATTCAATCACCAGGTCATATTAACCCAGAACAGTTTGGCCGGTACAATGATGGACAGTTCCAGAGCTCCAACTGTGGTCCAGCAGACGTGCAAGGTCACAACTCTGCACCGCGTCAGAATACTATTGGACGACTCAATGCTGCCACGCCTAGACCTACGTCTGTAGATCCTCGGCAATCTACAGCTCCTGAAAATGCAGATTCTCCCAGCGAAGCTTCCTCGACAACAGATGGCCTAGGAGAAGAAAGTCTAGTAACCCCAGCTGCAAACCAAGTATTACCCGAGAACACACTGTGTCCAGCACAAGCAGGAGATTCTCAAACTCAAGATGTGGCTGCCTTCGACAAAACTATTTCCAAACCGAGTTATGACGATCCCACCACTGATAACAAATCACTGGCGAGCAACCTTGTGGCTGGACAAAATGGTGGGCCTTTGCATCTAACAGGTCCAGCGAGCGCTAATTTAACAAGAGTAGCGTCATCAGGAATGACAAATAATGAGCTCCCAGTGGATAATGAACAAAGAGGTCAAAATATACCATCCGGAGATCTGGAAGACCACATACACAGAGAGACCACTGCATTTCAACATCTTAAAGAGGGCACATTTCTAGGGCGAGCAGGAATCGATGCTCAGCCTAGTTTGAAGCCAGTCGACCAGCCTATTCGCTCAAAAAAAAGACGAACCACGAGGAACCCTTTTGTAGAAAAACGCGATACTCTGATCAACAATGCTGCACCTGGATTGGCCAATCCTTCCCCGTACATTAACGCTGGGCCAACAAATCCTCAATTAAACAACACTGCCCATGGACTCGTCGATCCTTCCCAGTACCATAACGCTGGTCCAGTCAATCCTCAGTTATACAATACTGCCCATGGACTCGTCGATCCTTCCCAGTACCATAACGCTGGTCCAGCCAATCCTCAGTTAAACAATACTGCCCATGGACTGGTCAATCCTTCCCAGCACCTTAACGCTGGTCCAGCAAATCCTCAGTTATACAATACTGCCCACGGACTCGTCGATCCTTCCCAATACCTTAACGCTGGTCCAGCCAATCCTCAGTTATACAATACTGCCCATGGACTGGTCGATCCTTCCCAGTATTTTAACGCTGGTCCAGCAAATCCTCAGTTAAACAATACTGCCCATGGACTGGTCAATCCTTCCCAGCACCTTAACGCTGGTCCAGCAAATCCTCAGTTATACAATACTGCCCATAGACTCATCGATCCTTCCCAGTACCTTAACGCTGGTCCAGCCAATCCTCAGTTATACAATACTGCCCATGGACTGGTCGATCCTTCCCAGTACCATAGCGCTGGTCCAGCAAATCCTCAGTTCTACAATACTGCCCATGGACAGGTCAATCCTTCCCAGCACCTTAACGCTGGTCCAGGAAATCCTCAGTTATACAATACTGCCCATGGACTGGTCGATCCTTCCCAGTATTTTAACGCTGGTCCAGCAAATCCTCAGTTATACAACGGTACCCCTAGTCACGCTCATTCCAAGTATACATCATCCCAGTGGAGAGACCTAAAGTCGCATTCGAGCAACTATGAGCTCTCGCAAAACGCTAAAAATCTAATTTAGACAGAGAGAGTTGCGTAGAGGCCATTCGAAGAGTCAATAAACAACAAGAACCTTTCTCAGGTTTTGTTATAGAGTTTTTATATTAAGCTCTCAATTTTTCTAAAAACAGGTATTATAAAATGTATGGCATCAGTTTATAAGTTTTTTGCTTATATATTTTTTGAGATGCGTTAATAGGATGAGAAAACTTTAACACTTTTTTCAAATTAGTTTTTCTCAAAAGCTACTCTGCAGACTTTAAAACAAGTAATATCAATAAAAAATTCACCCACTACTCTGTGTGCTTTAAAAATTCCCGAATCTCTTTTGTTTTACCTTATCGCATTTTATACAGTTTTCGAAAAATTGTGTGGGGGAGATATCTATCTATATTTTTTCTTACATTTTCTCGAAAACACGTGTATCTGAGAATTTAGTTTCACTAGTGGCTAAAGAATAGTGGCTTCACTAGAAGCATAAGAATTTGGCAGGGTAGCTTAACTGTTGGCGGCAGTGAACGATTTCCTTCAAAAATGCATGTTTTATTGCTGATTCGCAAAAAAAAAGAAAAATTCGTCAAGAGCGGCGGCCAGCGCCAGCATCCCTATTTAGGCAAAAAATATTGATCAATTTGATCGAAAAAAGAATGAAAAATTGTTTTAAGCCTAATGAAGGTAAAAGACCAAGAAAAATTACGACACATGAAAACTTAAAACAATGAAATTTGCTTGAAAAACCCGACATCTCCGTTTTCGGTGTCTACAGGAGACTGAATAAACGCCTCAAATCTATGAAAAAAGCTTTGATTTTGTAAAGCGGAGCTAAAAACTGGTAGAAAATTGTCATTAGTGTGTTAATATATACAAAAAAACAGGGTGACTATCGAATAAAGCAAGTAAAAAACTTATTTGCGACTTCTAAGAAAAGCATTTATTCAAATTAGAAACTTGAAATGAATTCGGGGTTATTTTTTGAGTTTCCAAATATTTAGCTTTTTCCACTAAAAAAATATTCAATTAAATAACTGTTTTATTTGATGCTACAATCCGGTCAATTGTCCTCAGTATGTTGTACTTAAGGTCAAAAGGGCTTCAGCTAGAACTTTCTATTCAAAAGTTTGTAGCGCTATCAGTTACTATCATAGATTAACCCTTCGCTCAACGAATTGAACTTTGAGTTTTTTATTTATAAATCTGAAGTTTTGACTGTTTTCATGATCACGCTTTTGCCTCTCAAAATACGGTGGCTTTTTCACCCATATATATAATTACTCATCTACAACTAATTGTGTTATTGAGCGTTCAAACTTTCTTTCATTATTTGTTTGAGGTGATCCAAGCGTCCATATTCACGTGCTGATCATTAGCAGCATCAAAACAGTTAACATCATGCTATGTCCTCTTATTTTTACATCGATATTCGTCTTCTCTATGAATAGCACTTGTTTTCGAAAAACCGTTAATTGCTTGAAATTGTAAGATAAAAAATCAAGCGTTATAATCAAAACTCTAGCTGACTCTTTGGATTCCATTATAATCACAGCTCTTTCACACTAAACAATGTTCTCACAACAAATTGGCTACAGCAGTTTCCGAAATTATGTAAAAGCCAATTTGTAGTTTCAAGGCATTTCGAAAAAGGAAATGTCAATTGTAGTATTTTGAGCTGGAACGACTAACAAAGGCATGTTTAAGTTTTAAATATAAAACTTGTTCTGATTTCTTGAACTAAATGTTTAGAATTTTTACTTTGAGGAGTTAAATTTTTGAGCATCTATGCAGAAAGACTTGCTATTTATTTCCAAGACGAAAGCAGTAAGCATTTTGAGCCACTGTCATAAAATTTTCTACCAACTAAATAAATCTTGAATTTAAAAAGAGTCTACTGATTGTTTATCTGATTACACAATTGCTTCACTTTTTTTGGTTTATAAGTTTGATTCAATATTATGATTTTTCAAATGGAAACGTTGAAAATTTGTGACTTTCAGAGATTGATAAATCATCCTTCAAATATACAATACCTGTCGTTTGAACTTTATTCGCTCACCGTCTTCAGCTCTACCAGCAGCATGTCGTTTTCTACCATTCTTTTATCGATCGTGTTCATCTGCACGTTCAACGATTCTCCTCACCAAACCAAAAATCTCTTCTGATAATTTGGTTATCATAACCCTTATCTCTATGAGCAGCAGTGCATCGAACATTTTGGACACCATGCTGATACCAATTGGAGTTATTGCTGCTTCCATCGACAAATTTTTGTGAAAACTTGAAAACTGATCTTTCATGTTAGGATATCTGCACATTTCTCATGGTCATTGACTGCAGATAAACTGAAATTAAAATCGATGCTTAATATGCCATTTTTTTCTTTTTGTATTGTTCGTAATAAGGAAACCTGGATGATCAAATAATTTGAGGAATATTTTAAAAAAATTATCAAATTCTTTTTCAAATCAAGATATTGAAAAATATTATCATTATAGTATCTGGTTGATTATTCCAGAACATTCAAGAAATTTAAGAATAAAGATAAGAAAGACTTGGATTGAGTTACGTATATACTTTTACATAAAACACAATAAACTATTGCACCTTTACTCAAACAAACAGAAACCCACAAAACATAAAAGACTGCATATGTGTATACACTCAAAAACCTAAATACAATTGCAAAAGTTGCAATCTTACATGTATAATTATAAAACGCAGTCATGCATATTTTCTTACACCCATACATTTATATCTACACGTTAAAAACTTACATAAGATTTTCATACAAACTTACATACACAAACAAGTGCATACACACATACTGAATACAAACATACTTACAAATAAACAAAAACACAAAAATGCATAAATGCATACACACATACACACATGCATACATAGATGCATATATACAAACTTACATGTATACATATAAATGTAAATAGTTACTTAGAGAAACTCATACAAACAAACATACATAATTACTTACTTGCATACATACATTCCAAAATAAAGTCTTTCTTAAAGACATTAATACAAACATACATACGAAATTACATACAAACCAACCTACTTAAATACATACGCTTATGCATGCATACATACATACATACATACATACATACATACATACATACATACATACAAACATACACATAAAAAATGTTACTTGAAGACATTCATACAAACATACATACAAAAAATATACATACACTAATACTTAAATACATACATACATACATAAATACTTCGATACATACATAGATACCGACATATATACATAAATTCATACTTTCATAAAAACATACATGGACTTATACATAAGTAAAATGCAAACAAACTACCATACATACATAAGAAAGTGCATACACGAAAAACATAAAAACAAGTAATAGATACTTGTTTACATTTTCTTAAACCTGCAATCAAATATACGAAAATTTTTGCTGACCCAAATGCAAATATTTTACTTTGTAAAACTGCTGACCTATAATATACAACCAAATGTAAACACACAATTCAGCTTACATTCACTTCTCACTTTCAAGACGAATGCATACACACAATCAAAAATACATTCCTTTCATACTCACACTCGAATATGCAATAGTAGATGCCTACAAACAGACATGGATCGTACTTTATAAACTCGCAACTACTCATAACTACACACTTTCCTTTTAAACAGACGTACATTTTCATCATATAATCGTAAAAATTTACAAAACAAATAAGTTTTCAAGTGCATATTTAAACAAAATTTTTCAAATTTCATTCATTCACTCAGTCCAGCGGACATCCAGTCAAAAGTTCTTACTCACAAAAAACATACAAACATACATAAATTTATCTAGTTGGGTTAGAGTTATTCTGATAGTTACAATTAATTTGGTTTCACGAGCACATAAGGATAAAAACACAATTAGACACGCGGACACATCAATCTTCATACGTACTTGCACACATGAATGATAATTACATGCATTTGTTTATAAACAAATAAAAATTTTCATACAAAATGTATCCATTACGTTTTACGTATAATCATTTTTAAAAGCAGTCAAACCTACATACAATATTTTCATTCTTACAGTGCAAGCTTCACAAGCACAGATTTGCAAAGAAAGGGTAGCTGTCAATTTTCAGCCAATTCATCTACACAAATTAGCAATTTTTTCCCTCTTTGAAAAATTAAAAACTGGCGATATACAATTTTGTATTGTATCTGTTGATCTCCTAAACTAATCGTCCAACAGTATCAAACCTAAACTGACCAGTGAGTCGTGTGAAGCATTTTTAGTGGTCGGACGAAAAAACCCAGGCTTACTAAATTGCATAGCATGAGAAACTTTCAAAACAATTTGTTGAAAAGTTTTCGTTGGATAGTCCGAATAAAATTGTGTGACATATCAAGAACTGCTCTCAACAATTTATTATGATTTTTGTACAGAAACTTTTAAGAAAGTGAAATTTTTGAAACGAAATTTTTACCCAATTTTTCCAGATTTTGAAATTTTTTCTAAAAAAATTGTTTATTGGTCCATATATTGATACTGTAGTTTGTTATATCTTTAGTTGATACCCGAGGCTGCAAATTTAAACGTAAAGCATTGAACATTGACTAGACTTGTACAATATGTTGCTTTCTCGCTAATATATCAAAAACTTAAAATTTTGTTTTTCGAAAAAATTAATTAGTTTCGAAAAAGCTATCAAACAGAGGTTCAAGTATTGTTTTTTGCATTTTTGCCCCGTATTTATGCAATAGTGATAATTTGAGCTATAGTATCTTAGAAAAAAATCTTTGAACTATAACAAAACTAATGTTGAACGGTATGGAAAGAAAATGTTCTAAGCTGGTGTTCAAAACTTTTTGATGTTCAACCAAATGATTTTTTAACTTAAAAAGCAAATTTTTTGGATAAATTTCAAAATTGTGCAATTTAAGCAAACCACTTTTTTTTGTGATTTTTTAGAACAACTATTTTCCTGACATGAAACATCAATTTTTTTGAACATTGTTTTTTTTTGTTTAATTGAAGTTAGAAGACAAAACAAACAGCTAAACATTAAGTATTGAACTCATTTCAACTGACAGAACGAAGCGGCACAAAACGCAAAACAGGCTGAAAAATTTTCATAATTATTCCACGTCTAACAGAAAGTGACGCATTTCGATTATTTTTTTTTAGGGAGCAACTGGCGTTTCCTTTCGGCTTATTTTGGTTTTCTGCCGAATGCACCAAGGACTCAATGTTAGATTGGTATCTGCATCGAGAAAAACAAGGTGAACGTGGTGGCTCAATTCCTAGGCCAAATTGGGCGTCTTGACTTCCTGGATAGATCCAAGTTAATTCTATGATAGATGAACCCACTCATAAGGAGAGGAGTAAATCAAGATCTTTGATTAGCATAACTTTGGCTGTTTGCACTGAAGCGCTGATATAAACTCCTATGATCAAAAATTCATCTTTTTTGATGGGCGCTTGAACCATCTTTGATGGGCTCTGGAACTTAAATGTAGAATATTTCTTTTAGGTTGATCCAATTATCAAAATTCGATTTCAATTTTTGTCTAGTAAGAAAAAATAATTTTCTTGACGACTCATGTGAAAAATAGTACGTTTGGAGCTGAGTCAGTCAAAATTTTCACATAAATTTTTCAAAATGGGCAATAACGGAGAGCAATACTTCATTGAAACGTGTAAGATTATAAATCAATTGAAACAAGCACGCGCGTGCTGAGGCGTTTTTTTTGGTGCTATAAACAGAACAAGTCGAATCAAAAATTGGAAATGAAACAGCTGATAAGTGCTTTGTTCTCTATAATCAAGACAACATGTTTTCCATTTTTTGATCCGTTAAAACAATAAATATATCGACGACTCATCTATTCTTGAAAATTGAACAATTCTTGGCAAGTAATATATCAAGGCATAGTTTTGTGATTGAATTTTTATCTTGTGTTCAGCTTCTGAACTAAAAAGTACATATAAATTTCCACATGTTTGATCGAGATTTTTGAATGGGTTTAGATGTCAGTACCCAACCCGAATAATTTTTGATTGAAAATTTTTACAAATCACTCTGATATAATATTACCGGAATCTGTTAATCTGTTGGGAAAATTATCCAATTTGGCTATGGTGTGTATAATCTATCACTAACTGACAAGCGAAAGGATCGATTAAACTTGAACTTACGTATATATGTACGTGTTTGTTTCTTACGTGTGTGTATATCGGTATGTGTAATGGTTCTTTTCTATGTAGCTAGAACAATATCAAGAAGTAAAGCAACAAATCGAACTAATGTAGAGTCAGTTCTAGATTCGTCAAGAATTTCTAGAACCTTGTACTAGGTATTGTATCTGTACTATGTTAAACCAGTAACTACAAAGTAATTTATTTAAGTGTACATGTGTGTATTGTATTGCATATTTGATGTTTACATGTCATACGATGTGCTTTTATTCAAAATTTTATATCAAAAAAAAGACGTAGAGGCATGTTGTTTTTTAAAAGATTCGAATCAATTAAGGAAAAATAATTGTAAATAAAAATACAGTTTGATGTCGAAATCAATTCAAGTTCTTCGTTTTATTTCTCCTCTATCAAAACCATGAAATTACGTTTTTCGAAAAAAAAAAATAATTTCGAAAAAGCTATGAAACAGAGGTAGAAGTGTTTTTTTTTTCATTTTTTTGCACCGTTTTTATACAATATCGATAATTTGAGCTATAGTATCTTAGAAAAAAATCTTTGAACTATAATAAAACTAATGTTAAACGGTATGGAAAGAAAATGTTCTAAGCTGGTGTTCAAAATTTTTTGATGTTCAATTAAATGATTTTTCAAGAAGTAAAGAAGCTTTTTTGGAAACTTTCATTTTGTGCAAATTAAGCGAACCATTTTTATTTTGTGATTTTCTAGAACGACCACTTTCCTGACTTGAAATACCAACTTTTTTTTAATTTTAATTTTTTTTTGTTTAATTTAAATTTGGTTAAAAACAAACAGCTAAACATTAAGTATTGAATTCAACTCAACTGACAAAACAAAGCGGAACAAAACACAAAACAGGTTGAAAAAATTTCATAATTATTCCACTTCTAACAGAAAGTGATGCATTCCAATTATTTTTTTTTGGGACCAACTGGCGTTTCCTTTCGGCTTATATTGGTTGTCTGCCGACTGCACCAAGGACTCAATGTTAGACTGTTATCTGCAACGAAAAAAATAGGGTGATGATGCTGGCTCAAATCCTAGGGTGACTCGGGGCTCTTGACTATCTGCATAGATCCAAGTTAATTCTACGATAGATGAACGCACTCATAAAGAGAAGAGTAAAAGTAGATCTTTGATTAGCAAAACTTTGGTTGTTTGCGCTGATGTTGAAATCAAATCAAGTTCTTCTTTTTTTTCTCCTCACTATTCTAGATTGTTTCTAGCTAAATGGGTACAGATTATTAATCAGGTTTTGTAAATGTAATATTAACGCAAGTGATAAGCGTTGTAATCAAATTTTGATTTGTACTTGCAAGCATGACTAATGATTACTTCTTATGTTTGTGGTTACATACGTTTCTATAAATTATTTATATGTATAAATTCACCTAGGTGATCAAAATGCCTCGTCAGAAGTGCAATTTTAATCAGAAAAACGAGTCATCTTAATTTTTGCTCATGATTTCTGAAATATTCATCACATTCTACGTTAAAACGTATTTCTATGCCTTCATAGACCTATAGTGTGTAATTTTTTTAAAAAAACTATTCAATCATTTCTTAACCTACCTAATCTCCTACGTGAAGTTTCAATTAGAAATACAACTAATGATTTAAATCATTGAAAATTTTGTTTCAGATTATAAATAATTCTCATCAGGTATTTCATATGTAATGTGAAGAAACTAGATTTTATTTAACTATATAAAAAGTGGGTATAAAATTGTCTAAGTATTTGTCTCATTTTTGGGTTTACACCTGTAGGAACTATTTATCTTCGAATAAATGAAAAAAAATTGAAGTGAGCCTGACTTCAGCCCTGCTTTGTCGGGAAAAATCTTGTTTGTGTCAACGTAATTTTTAAATGTACAAAACATTGTACAATTTATGAAAACGTGCATCTATTTGTTTTTCAATTTAGATAAAGGATGCTGTAAATGATTGTTTTTAAAATAAATTTTATTTTAAGTTTTGTTTTTTTTTCAGTTTTGTTTTTTTTTCAGTTTGGTTTTCAGTTTTGCTTAGGAACGCCTACAAAAAAATTCTACTCACTTTTGATTAACCTGCAACACGTTGGTTCTACTGCTGTTGTCACCATCAGTTTTGTTTAAAACTCATCTGCTAAACAAGGCTAGAACTTATATGCATGCCCTCCATTAGCAGGTTTTAATTTTTTTCATTTTTTTTTCAGTTTTGTTATTTTTTGATAAATCAGATGATTGCACGTTTCTTGATTGCACGCCGAATGAAGCTAGGACAAGGTTGGAAAAGAAAAACTCACGGACTATTAAGTGATTTTTAAAAATATCAATTTGATAGATTTACAATTTTTATTGAAATTCTTTGTGGCAAATTTTTTTGAAAAATCCTTGCACTTAAGTGAATAACAGCAGCTTAACGTGTGCACTGTGGGCGAAACGTGCAATCATCTGATTTATCAAAAATTAACGAAACGGAAGATAACTGAAAAAGTTTAAAACCTGCTAATGAAGGGCACGCATATAAACTCCAGCCTTATTTAGGAGATGAATGTTAAACAAAATTGATGGTGACAACAGCAGTAAAATTAACATTTTGCAATGTTATGAACAGAGAATATAGATCTTTTATAGTCGTTCCTAAACAAAACTTAAACAAATAAACAAACATAACAAAGATTATTTAAGAAACCATTTTCACAGCATCAATTATCTAATTTGAAAAAAGAATAAACGCACGTATTTATAATTTGTACCTGTTTTGGTACATTTAAAAGTTACGTTGAGGTGACACATACAATGTTTTTCCTGACAAAACAGGGCTTAAGTCAAGCTCACTTCACTTTTTTTCATTTATACCGAGATAGAAATTGCCTACCGGCCTAAACGCATAATTGAGATGAAGAAATCATGCAAACTTAGACACTTACATACTCGCTTTTTATATTGACAAAAAGACACTCGTTTGATCACATTACACATCAAATAACTAGTGAGATTTATTCAAAATCTGAAAGAAAAAATTCAAGTATTTAGTTTCTTAGTTGTATTTCTTATTAGAAATTCACTGAACAGATAAGTTAGGATAAGAAATCAATGAGTAGTTTTGTAAAAACATATCACATACATTGTGTCTATGTAGGCATAGAAGCACGTTTTAATATAGTATCTGGTAAATTTTTAATATGTGGTGAAGTATTCAGAAATCAAGAGACAAAAAATTTGAGATGAATTGTTTTTACCTGTAAAGTAGCAGTTCTGACAGCAATATTCTGATTACAAAAGTGAATTTATACATGTGAAAAAATTATACAAACCTATATAACCACAATCATAAGAAGTAGACATTAGTCGTGGTTGCAAGTAAAACAAAAATAGATTACAACGCCTATCATCTTGCACTAATTTTACATATACAAAACCTGGTTGATAACCTAAACCCATCTAGAATAATGAGGAGAATTGAAAAGAACACATTGAAATGATTTTGACACCAAGCTGTAATTCTAATGAAAATTACTTATCTAAACTGATTCGAAATTTTCTTTAAAACAACTTGCTTATACATTTTTTTATATAACATTTCCAATACAAGCAAACCGTAAAAGATTTAATTATTATTGTACATGCAAAACACACATGTACACATTATTAATTTACTTTGTAGTAACTCGTTTGAACATAGTACAGAAATAGTACCTAGTAAAATGTTCTAGTAGTGCTTGGCGAATCTGGAATTGAAACTACATTGAGTTCAATTTGTGGCTTTTACTTCTAGCTTTTGTTCTAGCTACATAGAATGAACAATTACACATAACGATATACACCAGCGTAAAAAAAAACACGTACATATAAACATAAGTTCAAGTTTATTCGAACTATTTGCTTATCAGTCAGTGATAGATCATCCACAGCGTAGCCAAATAGGATATATTTCCCAGCAGATTAACAAACTCTGATAACTTTATATCAAATTCAAATGTCAAGGATTTCAGATGAAAAGAGCCATTACACATACCAATAAACACACACATAAGAAACAAAAGCGTACATATATACATACGTTCAAGTTTAATCGATCCTTTCGCTTGTCAGTCAGTGATAGATCATACACAGTTTAGCCAAATTGGATAAGTTTCCGAACAGATTAACAAATTCCGGTAATATTAAATCAGAGTGAATTGTAAAACTTTTCAATTGAAAATCTTTCGGGTTGTGTACTGACATCTATACCCAATCAAAAAACTAAATCAAACATGCGGAAATTTTTGTGTATTTTAGTTCAGCCGCTGAATACAAGATATGAATGCGAACTGTTCATTTTGCGAGAATAGACGAACAGTCGATAGAGTTATTAGTTTATCGGATTAAAAGCTCTGATGGTTATACAGAATAAAGCATTTATCAGCTATTTCTTTTCCAATTCTTGATTCGACTTGTCCTGTTATTAGCACAAAAACAACGCCTCTGCAGGCACGTGCTTGTTTTGTTTGATTCATAAAATTACCCGTTTCAATTAAGTGTTTGCACTCCGTTATCACAAAATTTGAAAAAAATTATGCGGAAAGTTTGACTGATTCCGCTCAAGAGCCTTCTTTTTTTCACATGACTCGTCCTGGAGATTTTCTTTTCTTATTAGACAATAGTTGAATAATCCTAAATTGCATATTTTCCATATAGGTTCTTAAATTTTTTGAAATGATGGTTTAAGAGCCCATCAGAAAAGAAGAATTTTTGATCATCGCAGTATATATCATCGATTCAGCGAACAGCCAAAGTTATGCTCTTAAAGATCTAGATTTACTCAACTCCTTATGAGTGCGTTCCTCTATCGTAGAATTAACTTGGATATATCCAGGAAGTCAAGAGGCCCAAGTCGGCCTGGGAATGGAGCCACTAGCTTCACCTTGTTACTCTTCACCTTGCTGATACCAATCTAACAGAGAGTCATTGGTGCAGTAACCAGACCGATATAAGCCGAATGGAAACACCAGTTGCTCCCAAAAAAAAGTAATCGGAATTCATCAATTTTTGGTATACGAGGAGTCAATCTGAAAACGTTTCAGACTGTTTTGTGTTTTGTGCCGCTTTGTTCTGTCAGTTGAGTTGAATTCAATACTTAATGTTTAGCTGTGTGTTTTAAAAACAAATTTAAATTAAACAAAAAAGAACAAAATTTTTTGTTGTCGTTAATCTTCAAAAATAAAAAAAACTGGCGTTGCTTGTCAGAAAAATGGTCGCTCTAGAAAATCACAAATTAAATTTGGTTTGTTTAAATTGCACAAATTGAAAATTGTTGAAAATTTTTCTTTTCTACTTGAAACATAATTGAGTTGAACATCACAATGTATTGAACATCAGCTTAGAACAACTTTTCTTTCCATACCTTTAACATTAGTTTTATTATAGTTCGAAGAATTTTTTCTAAAATACTATAGCTCAAATTATCGATATTGGGTCGCAGGTTGATCTGTCTGTGTGTACGATTGTGTTTTCGTCCTTATGTGCTTGTGAAACCAAACTAATTATAACTAGAAGAATAACTCTAACCCAACTTTATTTTTTCTAACGTTTTCAATTTCTTTTTGAAAGTTTAATAATATACTATTTGCGATAGTATATAGGTACGCATATATGCTGTGCGTAAGTGGGTACTAATGGCGGTATGTATCTATGTAAAAGTGTACAGCTTTTGGCTGTATGTACGTACTTAAGCATGTATGTACATACTAGTCGTGTGTATTCATTTGAGTATTTAAAAAATTATGTATGTTTGTATGTTTTTGTGTAAATAAGAACTTTTGACTGCATATCCAATGGACTGAGTGAATGAATGTAAATTTTAAAAAGTTTTGTTTACATTTGCACTTACAATTTTGTTTGTTTGTAAAATTCTACGAAAATATGATTAAATTGTATGTCTGTTTAAAAGGAAAGTGTGTACACATGAGTAGTTGCGTGCTTAAAAAAATCCATGTCTGTTTGTCAGCAAATACTTAAGCATATTCGTATGTGAGTATGAAAGGCATGTATATATAATTGTGTGTATATATTGAAGCCGTGAAGTGAATGTAAATTGGTTTGTTTGTTCACATGTGGTTGTTTATTATAGGTCAACAGAACTATAAAAATGAGCATGTGAGTCAGCAAAACTTTTCGAATTGTTGATTGCAGGTTTAACAGTATTTGAACAAAAATCTGAAACTTATTTTTCTGTTTGTTTGTATGCACACACTTATTTATATATGGTAGCTTGTTTGCATTCTACTGTTGTATAAGTCTATGTATGTTTGTATGAATGTATGAATTTATGTATATATGTCGTTATCTATGTATGTATCGAGGTATTTATATATGTATGTACGTATGTATGTATGTATGTATGTATGTATGTATGTATGTATGTATGTATGTATGTATGTATGTATGTATGTATGTATGTATGTACGGATGTATTTATGCATGTATTTAAGTATTAGTGCAAGTATAACTTTTGTTTGTATGTTTGTATGAGTGTCTTTAAGTAAGATTTTTTATGTGTATGTTTGTATGTATGTATGTATGCATGTATGTATGTATGTATGCATGTATAAGCGTATGTAATCAAGTAGTTGTGTTTGTATGTAATTTCGTTTGTATGTGTGTATTATTGTCTTTTAGAAAAACTTTATTTTGGAATGTATGTATGCATGTAAGGAATTTGGTTTGTATGTATGTATGTATGTACGTATGTATGTTTGTAATTTTGTATGTATGTTTGTATGAATGTCTCTGAGTAACTTTTTGTATTTGTATGTATATCTGCAAGTACGTTTGTATATATCTATAACTGCATGTAATTATGTATGTATGTATGTATGTATGTATGTAGGTATGTATGTATGTATGTATGTATGTTTGTATGTTTTTATATATACTTGTGTTTATGTTTAGATGTATATATGTTTGTATTCAGTATGTGTGTGTGTATTTGTTTTTGTATGTAAGCTTGTACGAATATCTTTACCTAAGTAATTATATTTTTATGTACAGTTGTATATTTGCAAGAAAATAGGTGTGACCATATTTTGTAAGTAACAGGGAAGTTTGCAACTTATGCAAATGTTTTTATGTTTTTGTGTATATACGTTTTTATGCAGTTTTACATTTTTTTTGTTGGTGTACGTATGTTTGAATATAGGTGTAATCGTTTATTTTGTTTTATATAAAAGTATATATGTAACTCAACCCAAGTTTTTCTTATGTTTCTTTTTAAGTTTCTAGAATGATCTTGAATAATCAACCAGATACTATAATCATAGTCTTTTTCATTTTCTTGACTTGAAAAACAATTTGATAATTTTTTTAAAACTATCCTCGACATATTTGATCTTCCAGGCACCCTATTACGAACAATACATTTTGAAAAAGTGGCAAATGCAGCATCGATTTTAAGTTCAATTTATCTGCAGTCAATGACCATGAAAAATGTACAGATATTGTAACAGGAAAGACCAGTTTTCAAGTTTTCAAAAAAACTTGTCGATGGAAGCAGCAAACAACAAATCCAATTGGTAACAGCATGAAGTTCAAAGGGTTTGATGAACTGTTGCTCATAGAGATAATGATTACGATAACCAAATTATCAGAGGAAAATTATGGTTTGGTGAGGAGAATCATTGAACGTGCAGATGAACACGATCGACAAAAGAATGGTAGGAAAAGACATGCTGCTGGTAGAGCTATAGACGGTGAGCGAACAAAGTTTAAAAGACAGCTATTGTTTATTTGAAGGATGATTGATCAATCTCTAAAATTCACAAATTTTCAATGGTTTCCATTTAAAAAATCAAACTGTTGAATCAAACTTATAAACCGAAAAAAGTGAAGCAATTGTGTAACCAGATAAACAGTCAGTAGACGCTTTTTCAAATTCAAGACTTATTTAGTTGATAGAACTGTTTATGATAATGGCTCAAATGCTTACTTATTTCGTTTAAGAAATAAATAGCAAGTCTTTCTGCATCGAGGCTCAAAGTGTTTTTAATTCCTCAAAGTAAAATTTCCAAACAATTAGTTCCAGAAATCACAACAAATTTTTATTCGTAACTTAAACATGTCTTTTTTGTTCGTTCCACCTTTCATTTTTTGAAACTCGTTGAAACTTCAAAATGGCACTTATATGATTTCGAAAACTGCTGTAGCCAAATTGAGGTGAGAACATTGTTTAGGTAGAGTTTTAATGATAAGGCTTGATTTTTTGTTTTACACTTTCAAACAAAAAAAAGTGTTTCAATAACACGTTTTGTTATCGATACAAAAATGGGAGGACGTAGCATGATGCTAACTGTTTTGATCCTGCTAGTGAAAATGAAAGCTTGGACCACCTCAGACATTTATTGAAAGAAATGTCGAACTCTCATTAACACAAATAGTTGTAGATGAGTAGTCAAATAGTTGCATCAAAATGCCACCGTTTTTTTAGAGGCAATAGCGTGGTCAGGGAAACAGTCAAAAACTCAGATTTATAATTAAAACTCAAAAATTAATTTGTTGAGCAAAAGTTTAATCTATGATAAAAACTGATAGCGCTCCAAACTTCTAAAACCATGTTGACATTGAGTACAATATACTGAGGACAGTTGACCGGATTGTAGCGTAAACAAAATATTTATTTAAATGAATGAATTCTTAATGGAAAAAGCAAAACAATTGGGTGTTTAAAGCATAACCCCGAATTCATATCAAGTTTTGAGCTTGTATCCATAACTTGTCTTAGCTTGTGTTGTGTTCAGTCTTTCCCGATTGAATTTGCTCTAAATTTGCAAAGCTGCCTTGCTAAAAAATCGCAAATCGCTATGTTTTGTTGTATATGTTAACAGATAAATATCAATTTTCCCCCAGAAATTGCTGTAGCTTAGAAATTGCTGTAGCAAAGTTAACGGCATTTTTTGGCTTTCATCAGTGTTTTCGCTTTTCAAGATTTTTAGCCACTTCAATTTTTCAGCTTTTCCAAAGTTCTCTACAATATCAAAGCTTTTGTCATAGTTTTTAAAAGTTTTTCAGTCTCCCGTAGACACGGAAAATGGAAATATCGAAATTTTGAAAAACTTCAGTGTTTTAGAGTTTTCAGTGTTTCGTAATTTTTTTGTCTTCAACCTCCATATGGCTTAAAGTAATTTTTCAATCTGATTTTGTTCCAATTGATCATTAATGCCTAATTAGTGGTAGCGGCTGCCGCACTTGACGAATTTTTCTTTTTTCGCGATTCAGCAATAAAACATGAATTTTCTAAGGAAATCGTTCACCGCTGCCAATAGTTGAACAACGCTACCAAATTCTTGTGCTTTCCTTTATATCACATAATTTGGTTGCTTCAAGTTCATTTCATTGCATATGTTAGGTATATAACATCATTTTACGTGTAAACAAGCCAATACCCCCAAATTTTAGAAGAAAAAACAAGCACCAACCAAAACTTAATTTAATTCCAATCTTTTTTCCATAAGAGTTCCCAAAAATATACCAAATTTAATCCCCTTCAAAACATGTTTGTCGGAAAAATTACGAATTTCAACTCCTATGGGGGTTAAACACGGTCAATGAAACCGCATACTGAAAAAAGGGGGGTTAAAAGTGGTCATTTTCCTAGCCACTTTTACACTACTACTACCCACCTTTTTCTGGTATTTTGGTTTCAATGATTATAACGAGCTGTGGGAAGCTTCCCTACATGACCGGTGACGCCTAATTTTTAAGATAAAAGTAATGACCTTCGGAAAAACCAAAAATTGGTTGTTTGACCGTTTTTTTGAACTTGGTTTTGTGGAACAATATTTTTACTTCTTGTCCGTTTTTTTTTCTGATATCAAGGGTTTAATCGAGGCAACAGGTTGTCGGAAGCCTCCGTGCAAAAGTTGGTAAATCCTAAAATTTGTTCGAAAAATTATGCCTCAGGGAAAAGTTCAAGAACACAAAAGTTTTAGTGATATTAAAAACAAGTTTTACGAAAAAAAATTATCGGATCGGGTTCTATTTGGTTGTTAGTTTGAGACGCTTTGAAAGAATTTTATTTTTTTTTGAAAAATTAATAATTTTTTCTCAAAAGCTTCTTTCAAGATTTTCAGCAATTTTTTTGCAGCTACGCCCATTTTTTTGTACACTAAAAAAATTGTCCCACAGAACAGTCAAGTTTTGACTTTGGACCTTTTTACATTTTTTTGTCTTTTTTCCAGAACAAATCTCACAAATTTGAGGTTT
This sequence comes from Symsagittifera roscoffensis, assembly GCF_963678635.1. NCBI lineage: Eukaryota > Metazoa > Xenacoelomorpha > Acoela > Convolutidae > Symsagittifera > Symsagittifera roscoffensis. The sequence continues at coordinate 40,208,813 of NC_087068.1, forward strand.
TGGGTTCAATAAATAGAACAGGTTGTGATAATAGATGATAGATAATAGTTGTGATAAAAAAATTTCAAGCCCCTAAAACTAAATTTCAATTTTGCGAGCTCAAAGTGGTGAACACAGTCTGTCGCCATCACGACTCCCCGCAAATGCGCTCCCACAGAGCACAGCTGGTTCTTCGACCAAACCATCTCGATTTAGCCAACCTCCGTTTCCTCCCATTAGCTCTCGACCGGACTTTTCGACTTTGTACAATCAAACAGGCTCACCAACAGCTACTCAGAACCCCAATAATGCGTCTCCACCAGGAAGCGCGACTGTTCATCAAAGCCTTGGATCCCAAACCGTATCGTCTCAGCGTTCTGTGGCTTCTCCCGGAAAACCTTCTCCACCTGGACACGCGACTGGTCATCAAAACCCTGGATCCCAAACTGCATCGCCGCAGCGTTCGGTGGCTTTTCCCGCAAAACATGTTGCGCCTGGAAACGCGACTGGTCTTCAAAGCCCTGGATCCCAAACCGTATCGCCGCAGCGTTCGGTGGCTTTTCCCGCAAAACATGTTGCGCCTGGAAACGCGACTGGTGCTCAAAGCCCTGGATCCCACCGCGTATCTCCGCAGCGTTCGGTGACTTCGCCCGGAAACGTTTCTGTGACTGGAAAAGCACTTGAGTTCAAGAAAGCCAGTCTTGGATCAACCTCCGAGCAGGCACCTACCGAACGAGCAGATCCACCCAGACTTGCAGATCAACCTCAGAACTCCAATGTTGGACTCTCTAGAACGTATGCTTCAATTGCTGCTCCTGCAACTGTTCCTCCGCAAACTGCAGTCAACAACTATGTTCCGTCGGACCAAAACCAACCCACAAGTGATTTTTTCTTCTAGTCCTGCAAACCGATTTCGAAATTTCTTTTTTTTTATCATTTACACCTTTATAAGCTGAAATGAGAATTTCTCAGCTGTTGGCTTTGGCTGCTTCTTTGTTTGTCAAAACCTTCAGATTGATATAATAATAGTAATTAATGATAATCATTATCATGTAATATTTATAATAATGATCATAGATCATAGTCATACAATCATAAGATTAATAGTCGTTTCTGTGATTCGCAGAGGAGCTATCGAAGGCTATCCAGCCTGTCTAAGGATAATCCGTGTTACTTATCAGTTTGAAGTTTTGACAAAGCATGAAAAGCCTGCGTTAATAAATGTGTAAAACTCATTTCATCGGTACGGTTCGTTAAAATTCATTTCCCATGAAAACAACATAAAATAATTTGGCGGACATAATTATATTCAAGATGGCCTAAATATTCAAATTTAGTTCAAAGTTTGCAGATTGCTCTTTTTAATTGTTTTTTTTTTGTCTGAACTTTGCAATCGCTAATTTATGAGACAAAAATTAAGTCTCAAGGTTGAAAAATTTAGCCTCAAAAATTAAGTCTCAAGCTTGAAAAACTCAATTTATTGTGCAAAACTTGCTTTAACGGATTGCTCTTCTTAAATATTTTTGTCGATTCCAATTTTTTGCTATCCTCCGAATACTTTATAAAACTTCATTTATAAATTCGCCAAACAATTTATAAATTTCTATTTTAAAATTTTAAGTTACGAGGGGGTGAGAAATTGGAGAAAGACGCATTAATTTTACCTAGAGCAGGAATCCAGACAGGGCGCGTATCAGGGTAAATTCTTAGTCATCCAATTGCACTTCAACTTATCTAGTATCTTTTTGGTATAGACACTGAAAAGTAGCATAGATTGCGTCTTTTATCAAGTTATACGACCATTGAGCTTGCCTCGGTTAAATTAAGAAATTTTTGGCGGGGTTCCCGAGTCGAGATTTTTCACCTAATTTGATGCAAGATTTGAGCGGTTTGAGCGGTTTTTTTAGACAATTACGCTCAAAATCTTGCTTCAAAATGAGCGGTTTGAGCGGTTTTTGAGCGGTTTTTTTAGATAAACCGCTCAAAACCGTTCAAATCTTGCGTGGTTTTTGAGCGTTTTTTTAAGATAAACCGTTCAAAAACCTCTCAAACCGCTCATTTTCAAGCAAGATTTTGAGCGTAATTGTCTAAAAAAAACCGCTCAAACCGCTCAAATCATGCTTCACATTTCAACTTCATTATCTTCTATGGTGGGCAACCCGCGTTTCCTACAGTTTCACAGACTCAGTAAATTGTGAAAAAAACTCTAGGATAAGCGTTTTTTCATATATGGAAATTGTAGGATTAACATTTTTTCATATATGAAAATTGTAGGATAAACATTTTTTTAGCTTCAAATTAAATATTCATTTTTGATGAGCAATGTCCTTTAAATTGAGCAAAAGCACTCCTAAATAATTTAAGTTTGTTTATAAACAAGTTTTAACAATTTCTGAAAACCTTGCCTTTCATAAATAATGGTTATCATACAATTTTCATAAATGGAAATTGTATGATAACCATTTTTTTCAAAGAAGTAAACTTAGTTATTATTCATCACCAGAATGTTGTATTTGGTTCAAATAGCCGGAGAAAGTAGGTTAAATATTTTTTTCAACGGTATTTTGAATTAGCATGAAAATTGTATGATTAGCACTTTTCCATACATTTGATACGGCATTTTGTAAGATAAGCATTTTCGGTTTATGGAGGTGAACCCGGGGTCACATTACCTTTCGAGGCCTTTTTGTTGGTTTTAATCGGTTTTCTTTATAAAACCGCTCAAAAACCGCTTGAAACCTCTCAAATCTTGCTTGAAAAACCGTTCAAAAATCACCGCAAGAAATGAGCGGTTTTTGAGCGGTTTTTCAAGCAAGATTTGAGCGGTTTGAGCGGTTTTTCCAAAAAAAACCGCCCAAACCGCCCAAACCGCTCAAATCTTGCTGAAAAACCGCTCAAACCGCTCAAATCTTGCTGAAAAACCGCTCAAACCGCTCATATCTTGAGCGGTTTTTGAGCGGGATCTCGACCCGGGTTGTTTTACCGTTTACTCATTGAACTATTTTAGAAAGAGAAACGAAGATGAACCATTTATAACATGCATAACTGGCAAAAAGTTAAAACGACCATCTCAACTTTTTTTAAAAGACTAAGAACATTTGAAACAAATTATGGAGCAGTCGGAAAAACCAGCTGATGCGATCAATTTACGGAACAAAATTTTGCAAATGCTAATATTGAAACAATGTTGCTCCAACTGAGAAAGTAAAAACGTGTGAAAAATTGGTATTAAAAATGTTCCAGGGACTAAAAGAAAATTTTTCAGAGCCACCGCCAAACGAAGCAAGAAATCATACGATGGGTCATTTTGGGCTGAAACAACCAGCAGCGACAGCTGGATCTTCATCTTCCTCTCGCATTTCTTCTGGTCGTCAATTTAATCAGGTTGCTCAGCCAGTGATGTCTCCAACTGCGTTCAACACTAGAAATCAAAGAGGAGTTTCGCAAACATCAGCAAACGAAAGCTCACGAGCAGCGTTTCAGAACCCCACCCCAAGAAAGCAGCGGGTAAAATCTAAAGCGCGCAAGGAAATGCTAACAGAAGGATCAACACAGAACACCTTTGAGCTTTTAGGAGCAACTTTAAGTCCAACAAAATCGCAAGATTCGCCTCAACGAGCGTCACCTTCGAATACAAAACCAGGATCATATGCAATGCCTGCAAATCCGACACCACCGCAGACGCAACTGACATTGCCAGTGAAGCAACAGACAGCACCTCAAAGTCAAACGACAGCACCTCAGACTCAAACGGCAGCACCTCAGATTCAAACGACAGAGCGTCAGATTCAAGTGACATCTCCACTGAAACAACCGACATCACCTCCGATTCAAACGACATCTCCACTGAAGCAACCAACAGCACCTCTGATTCAAACGACATCTCCACTGAAGCAGCCGACAGCACCTCTGATTCAAACGACATCTCCGCTGAAGCAACCGACAGCACCTCTGATTCAAACGACAGAGCGTCAGATTCAAGTGACATCTCCACTGAAACAACCGACAGCACCTCTGATTCAAACGGCATCTCCACTGAAGCAACCGACATCACCTCTGATTCAAACGACGTCTCCACTGAAGCAACCGACATCACCTCTGATTCAAACGACGTCTCCGCTGAAGCAACCGACATCACCTCTGATTCAAACGGCATCTCCAATGAAGCAACCGACATCACCTCTGATTCAAACGGCATCTCCACTGAAGCAACCGACATCACCTCTGATTCGAGCGACGTCGCCACTGAAGCAACCGACAGCACCTCTGATTCAAACGACATCTCCACTGAAGCAACCGACAGCACCTCTGATTCAAACGACATCTCCGCTGAAGCAACCGACAGCACCTCTGATTCAAACGACAGAGCGTCGGATTCAAGTGACATCTCCACTGAAACAACCGACAGCACCTCTGATTCAAACGGCATCTCCACTGAAGCAACCGACATCATCTCTGATTCAAACGACATCTCCACTGAAGCAGCCGACAGCACCTCTGATTCAAACGACGTCTCCACTGAAGCAACCGATATCACCTCTGATTCAAACGGCATCTCCACTGAAGCAACCGACATCACCTCTGATTCAAACGACGTCTCCACTGAAGCAACCGACAGCACCTATGACTCAGGCGACATCTCCACAGAAGCCTCCGCGATCAACTCTGTTTGAGGCAATCGGTGCAACTCAATTGAGAGATCAAAATCAGCTCGGAACCCAAGAAAGTGGAGAAATGCAAGGGTATGATGACAACCAGCAGCAGTTAATGACACAAAAAGCAGCAGGTCGTCCAGCAGATTTGACCAAGTATGGGATTTCTTCCAAAATTCCGAACCACGGAGGTCACAGTAGGAGAGATAATAATCAACCGAGATCAGGAAGACGATCCGATTCCCAGGAGCCGGTATACAAAACGACCAAGAATCAGCGCGTATTATACTTGGATCCCGAACAGCAGCAAGAGCAACCTTGGATACCCTACAGAAAGAATTCATATCCGAACGCAATGCCAGTGCAAACTGAGGTTACAGGACCATTTGCAGCATCGAATACCTACTTGGAGCAGTTAGGCAGGCAAATGCCAGCAACTGCTTCAAGGAATTTTGATTCAACGCCGCATCAGCAGCCAAAAATCCCCCCGACAATGCAAGAAACTCAACCGCTAAATGCACTAGTAAACGCGCCAATGAGCGAACCAGTGACTCCAGCGACTCCTACGTCTGCTATGACCGATGAAACCGTCCAGGAGTCGACATCAAGTAAGAAGAAGAACAAAAAGAAGAAGAGGACAACGATGACGACGACGTCGACGAATACGACGGTTACAACGAATGCAACTAATGTGGCGAATGCGAATCCGACAAATGTGGTGAGCGCGAATGGGAACGCGAATACGAACACGAATATAAGGTGGTGGAGGCCTAAGCTTCCCGATTCAACAACGATGAAAAGATTGACGAAAACAAGAGGGGGTAAGAACAATTCCACTATCGTGAACGCATACATTTTCGGCTATTCTTTAAAACCCCCATCTGCAAGTTTTTAATGCTAAAACTTGGCTCGCAGTACGATTGTTCAACCAATTTGCATGCCTACAAATCACGCTCTTACAAATACATTTTTTGTAATTAACCTGATGAAAAACCAATCGCTAAATCACTTAAAATTGATATGCTGTTGTGAGAATGGGTAAGCCTAGTTCTTCATGCTTGCCCAGTTCTATTATTGTACACTTAGCCGTGTTGTGGAAATCGAAAGCTTGCGAAATGGGGAGCGAATTTTTCAATGCACGGTTTTTGAATTGAAATGATGAAAATGTTTGTATTGGTGAACCAAAAATGTACCAGGTTTCTTAAATATAAAAAAATGTTGAAGAAAACTAAAACATCAAAAATACAAAACAAGCTTATGAGAGCCTAATACAAACTAAGGGAGCCAATTGCTGGGCAATTGAATTAGCGTATTGCGACCAAAAATAATTTATGAATAAAAAAATTCGCGTTACAATTGAAAAAATACAAAGATTCAGCTCAAAAGCAGTCTGGAAGTTTTTCTAAAAATCGGTCAATACATCAAGACAAGTAAAATAATTCCGGTTTTTTAAAGTTCAAAAATAGTTTAATTGACTCTAAGGTCTGCTCCAGAAGCATGACCCCAAGTCTTCGTTTTATCGTTGGTATCGATTGTTGAAAAAGATCACATCCTCTGTGGTCACCAACAGAATGAATATATTGCGACTTCATACCTCGCACAAACATTGTTTCATTCTTTTTTTCTTTAAACCCAGAGAAGAGGTCTGTTCCAATGGAATCTACTATTTTATGGTTTTTCTTCCATTTTGCTGCCGGTGGATTACTTTCACAGAGGGAAATTTCAATAATCGATTGATTGCTACTTAGATATGTCTTCTTCCCCTTAATTGTGCTCATCGGTCCGGTTTAAGCTTACTGAACTTCCTACCCGGACTGTGTTAACTGTGGCAATGGTTTCGACGCGTTTTTCAGAATTGGGCTCTTAGGTTGTTACCATAATCATTAATTTTCCTTTTTTTTTCAGGAAATGCAAAACTTGTTTTCCAGAAAACGTGATGAAAAAAATTAGGAAATGAATAACAATTGTGACATATTTTTCCTTTAAAGTTTGATTGAAATTGGTCACAAAATCGCAATAACAAAAAAAATAAAGAGCTGAAAGAGCGTTTGAAAGTGAGTTACAGAAAAATTCAGCTTGAAAGCAGTCTGGAAGTTGGTCTGAAAATCGGTCAATACATCGACACGAGGAAAAAACATTCCGGTTTTTTTTAATGCAGGAGCTTCAGTGCCCTATGATTATCAAAGACTAATACTATAACATCAAAAAATTAGTTCTGTGTTGTTTTTAACACCACAAAAAAAATTGTTTTCCTTAAATGATGCTGCTGTTGTTTCGGCCGCTCCACATGCTGTGTTGCTAAAATGTTCCAAATTGTAAGAGTTGAGAACCTATGATCTGAAATTCCGTTTTAGGTGACCTTCCATAATGAGTTTTGTTTATCGTTTATTTTTTGTTAGTAGTAGAATCCATTCGAAAAGATCACCTTTCTGGGTTCAAAGAAAAAATAATCAATAAATTTTTGTGCAAATCACACATATAATTTATTTGTGGAATACCACTGAGGATTTGGTCTTTTTGAACATTTGATACAAACGATAAAACGAAGATTAGGTGTAATGCTCTTGGAGCAGAATTTAGAGTCATATCATTTTGTTTGGGTACAAGAAAACGAGTCCTGATTTTGTCTAACCAAAAATGATAACAAAACTCAATTTGTCGAAGGTTACCTGAAACGGAATTAAGATCGTAAGTTATCATTTCTAATGTCACAATTTATTAGATCTCGTTTTGGGTCTCGTTTTATCAGGTCTAGTTTTATTATACGCTAACTTAGTTTAATTGACTAAGTTCTGCTCCAGAAGCATAACCCCAAGTCTTCATTTTATCGTTTGTAATGATTTTGGAAAAAAATCACACCCTCTGTGGTCACCAACAGAATGAGTAAATTGTGACTTTATACCTCGCACAGTTATTTTTTCGTTTTTTCTTTAAACCCAGAAGTGATCTATTCGAATGAATTCCGGTATTATATTTATATCTCAATAAATTCTGGTGAACTAAACCGAAGTGTCTCCTTCCCCTTATTTGTTCTCATCGGATACGTATATTCTAAGTGAACTTCCTACCCAGGCTAGGTTAACTGTGCCAATTTTTTTGACGTGTTTTACAAGAATGGGTTTTGTAGGTTTTTAACATGTTGAGTATAGTTTTTTTTTCAGGAAACGCAAAATTCATTTTCCAGGAAACCTAACGAAATCAATTAAAAAATGAATAACATAAAAGACACATTTTTTTCCATCAAAACGTAGGAAGAATAAAAATAACGAGAGCTGAAAGAGCGTTTGAAAACTGTTTCAAGACGATTCAGTTCGAAAGCAGCCTGGAAAATGGTCTGAAAATTGGTCAATCTATCGACACAAACAAAATCATTCCGGATTTTTTTTTAATCAGGAGCTTCATTGCCCTGTGATTGCCATGAGGCGACCTTCGGTACCTCATTCTGTTCTATTTACTTATGTATGTCTTATTTAATTATGTCTTAATTATCTACTTATAGTGCAGTAAATTGATTCAAGGACAAATCTCACCAGTCAAATCGTTTGTCACTTGAGAACCTGAAGCGGTCACTTGCGAAAGCCTTAAGTATGAAATCTAGTCGTTAAACATTCTTGTTATTCAAAACAATACATTCAATCTGGAATCGTTATTCATATATACATTATTCTATTCTATCTATTTGTATATCATATTTAATTCAATATTCGATTTTTACAATGCTGTTTTCCCTACTCCAACTGAGGGAAATCTCATGGCGCAGCCAGCAGGTCCTGTGAATGAAGACAGGGCTGACTTACTCGGAATACTACCCTTTTGGGCGAAAACATCGGTTAACCCACCTTTCATTTGGGAGACTTGGGTGGGACAGTTTTTCTTGGCCGTTAGTCTCAAAGACAATATTTCACCTGGGGACCGGAAACTGATGAAAGTGCAGCAGATGTAACCAATAGGAACCTCCGAGTTGCAGCAGCTAATAGAAGAATCGATGAGTACAATCAAGAGAGGAGGAGGAAAGGACCTCGCGTTGGACATAACTGGTGTTACCATGAGGCAGAGGCGCGTTTGAAATCGCGACTTTTCTTCGCACTGGGAAATGAGGGGAAAAAACAATTTTTGGATACTTACCTTCACCTGGACCTCAATACTAGCTCTTTCATTGATTTTCACAAGTGTTGCGAAGATCTTTTCAAGGCAGAGCGGGACTACACAGTCGAAAGGATAAAGTTGTATAAAACAATTTTCATGCAGGATAATGATTCATTCTCATCATTCTATGCCCGACTTTGCGCTCAAACTGCGCTGCGTAATTGGCCACTCGATCAGGAAAGAGCGAAAATGAAGGACTTGTTCATTGGCCGCATTCGCAATGTGGAGGTTCAGAGGCAATTAATCAGAGCAAAATCTAATCTTGATGATACTCTACAACTGGCATTGGAGAATGAGAATGGGCTTAAACATCAAAACAGTTTCAGAAACTGCTCCTGCATAACAACGCTACTTCCAATACTACCAACTCTATCGAGTCTTCAGATCAAGAGGCAATTTAATTGACGTAAATGATGACAGCGAGCCGGAATATGGGGTCATGGCGATAGACGTTATGCAGATAAAACAATGTTGAACTTCTGAAGGCAGCGGGAGGACAACCAAGGAGCCTCAGCGTTCAGTTACGTTCTGGTAACTCCTTTTTCTATGCTACGGTGGACACTGGCAGTCCCGTGTCTTTCTTAAACAAGAAAACGGCGGAAATACTCATGAAGCAGATTGCTAATGTTAAATTTAAGGACGTCGCGAGACATCCATTAGACGATACTTGTGTTGACTATAACAAGAAAGCGATTAAACTGTTCGGATCTCTAGAAACCGCTATTACGTCGAAGGGTTGGAAAATCGAAAATGCGTGTTTTTTGGTTTCCGAAAATCGTACACGGAATTTACTCGGGTTGAACCTTCATGACAGATTGGGAACTGAAACGGTGCAACGCGGATCGGCAGAAGTTAGCTTGGCGGAATAAGAGCAGGAAATTGATCCGACCTCACAATTCTTGAGGGATCATTTTGTCAAAAGGTACCCCAACGTATTCAACAGGCTGGAGAGGTCAAAAAATTATAAAGTATTCACGAATTTAAAAGACTCTTTGGTACCTAGACAAGTTAAAGGCCGAAAAGTCCCTATACATTTGCAAGATCGAGTCACGGCTGAGATTAAAAAATTAACCAAAGACAAGCACATTGAAAAAATAGAAAAGTGTACTTCGGATCATTTCATTGCGCCCATAGTCCTAACAGCAAAAAAGGATGGGTCTATAAAACTCGCGCTCAATGCTAAGCCCATGAATGCCCAAATCTGGCAAAATAAATATCAAATGCCTAATATGCATGAATTGATTGACTCGGCGGCCCAAATCATAACTAGGGACATACCTGGTGAAGTGTGGTTTACTTCTCTTGACCTTAAATACGCTTTTAGTCAATTACCTTTATCGGAGCTAACCAGTATTCATTGTAACTTTAGTATTTTGAGTGGAGAGGCAACAGGCACCTATCGATTCAAAACTGGTTTCTACGGACTGACAAATATGCCTAGGGAATTCCAGAAAGCGATGGACTGTACTTTACAATGATTGGAAGGCGTCTTATGTTAGCTTGATGATATACTGGTTGTCACTAAAGGAAAAATTGAGGATCATAATGTACTGGTCGAAAGAGTCATGAGTCGATTGAGTGAAGAAGGATGGGTGTTGAAACTTAGTAAATTTGAGTTCTCAGTTAACAAGTTAGTCTGGTTAGGGTGTGAAATTGATGAAAATTGATGAAATTGATGAAATTCTCAAAAATAGAGGCCATCAAATCCCTTTTGCCACCAAAAACCCTTAAGCAGTTAGGATCGTTTATGGGGACACTCAATCACCTTCAACGTTTCATTCCGGATTTGCACAATTACACAGTTGCATTCAGAGCTTCGTTAAAAGCGGAGAATAGGAAATTCTTTTTGTGGGGGGAAGAGCAAGACATTGCGTTTCAGAAAAATTTAAACCTCATCGCAAACATCCCTAATTTGTTTCAGTATGATGCTCCGAAAGCTTCGAGTTAAAAGTGATGCAAGTCACAGCGGGCTGGGGGCTTGCTTGGAACAAGAAGTCAAACCAAATTATTGGGCTCCGTTCGCGTCTGCCTCTAGGTTTCTAAACTCCGCGGAAATCAAGTATAGTACCAACGAGCTAGAGCTTTTGGCCATTGTATGGGCGTGTGAACATTTCCGTACATATTTACTCGGTCATCGCTTTAATATTCTAACTGATCATAAGGCCATTATTTCCGCTCTCAACGTAACGTATGGCAAGAAATTTTATCAGTCACGACACTCTCGCTGGGCGGACCGCCTTATTCCGTTCGATTATCAAATCAAACATATACCCGGTTCCTCCCTAGGTATTGTAGACTATATGTCCAGATACCCGACTTTTGAAGCACCTTTACCGTCATCGCATGATGAATTATTTGTCATTAAATCTATTCAAGTTTTCACAAAGCTTTAAAATCGAAAAGTACTCAATCCAAACCTCAAATAGTGCCGGTGGGGCAAATTTCATATTGTAACCATTTTCAACCAATCAGATCGTTTGGTTAAACTGGAGGCAAAATTAGCTACCTCTTAACTCAAACAACGGACCAATCAACAGTTGATTTATCTAGCCAATCGCTTTTTGGCAAACAGTTTCGTTCGTCGTCTCTAGAGGGAGTCGCGAATATTACTCAACCTGCTAAACAATCCCAAAAGGATATGCTAATTTATCGACATAATTCCTCGCCGATAGAGGGCGTTAATTCATGCTCTCAGTCAACCAGCCAATCATATGCTAGTATGCAAAATCGTGAGTATATATCATCGTCGCGGGACGTCGACTTTTCATGCTCTGGTAGTCTCGACCAATCACAGCTCAGTATGCAAATGAGATACGCTAAACCGGAAGTTTTCGATCAAACTCATTGTCTCCGACCTTACATCTCAGAATTCAGTCACAAGATGGATACTTCAATTAATCTTGCTCAAAACACTACTCTCAACTCTACTCTAAATAACTCTAATACTTCTACTAATACTATTGACTTCGCAAATAACACGATCGAACAAACAAATCTCCTCAATTTTATTGAAATTTTTTCTACCAGTTCCCCTAATTTGCGTACCTCAAGTCAACAAAGACCCCGACTCCTTACAGTTCGCCATATGGATCGCCCGAGTCGGATTGATCAGATACGTGCCGAAACCTTGCCAGATTGAGACATTCACGAGAGCGTTTTGTGGTTACGCGAGGACAGACTAAACAACAAGGACAAGAATTTCTCTGCGAATTGGCGGCTCGCAATAGTGACCTTGCAAACTCGCTGAAATCGGAGATCACAAAGGGATCCCTACGTTTTTACGACAACGGTCGCGATACTTCAGCACCAGCACTCTCGCATTCCCAGCGAATGAATGTGTCGTCCTCTTCGAGGCCAAAAAGACTCTCGAAAACACGTAAATTAGAAAAATTAGTTTTACAAGATCGTCTTAGAGTCAAAATCTTTCGGAAAGTTCTTGATCGAAAATCGGGAAAGCCTCTGTTCAAACTAGCAAAAACCAAGATTACTCGTGTTACGGACCATACTTACCTTACTGACAAGGGGAAAGTCTATCGGAAAAATCACTTAAGCCTGAGACTTAATTTTAACCACCCTAAGTTTTCAGCTACGCCTGGAACCGTGGGAGAACAGTTACAGCGACGAATTGCTCCTCGGCCTCAGTCTCAGCCATCTACTTCTCCAGCTACGAGTCACATAAAAGAACCTCCGAAGGGCAAGGTGATTGACCTAACAGCAGAGTCATCAAGCGAGGACTCTTTAATCACCGGACCCCAGCTTGAGTTGGTGGAGCCACCTTTTTCAACGCCTCAAGGATTGGCTCCCACGGTCGTTACGTCGAAAGCTCCGGTTGTTCATCCTCTGACAAACCCCGCCTCGACATCTCCCACAGGGGCTCAAGCAACGCCTAAGGATCCGCCCATCACACATCAGCCACAGATTTCTGGTACCGTTCCTCAGGCTGCAGCTGAGGACCCGGCGGCTACTGCCCATGCGGAGGTTGGCAATCCCACCTCCCAATCTACGAGCGATTCCAACAGATCTTCTAATCGGTCCAAGAAACCGACGAGGTTTTATGGCGATCCTCTTCGCCATTCAGTCAAGAGTGTAACTGAATCCGACCCAGCGGAGTCTTCGTCACAAGGACTTATCACAGAACAGACAATTACTACGCATTTCACCCCGATTGTTCGCAAAGGATCGCAAGTGCCTTTTCCCAGAACTAAAGAGCAAACTACTCCGTTTAAGAAAATTCGAGTCGATGAGCATGATAAAACTTCTTAAACTTTAAACCTCACATAAACTCCGCCTTTTTGTCTTATGATTGGGTTATAGCTGGCCTATTAACATGTGCTATATAACTTCCTCATTATTCTGCCTTATACATTCTGAAATTTATACAAGATAAATTTTTTCTAGAGTGGGAAGTGTCGTGAGGCGACCTTCGGTACATCATTCTATTCTATTTACTTATGTATGTCTTATTTATTTATGTCTTAATTATCTACTTATAGTGCAGTAAATTGATTCAATGACAAATCTCACCAGTCAAATCGTTTGTCACTTGAGAACCTGAAGCGGTCACTTGCGAAAGCCTTAAGTGTGAAATCTAGTCGTTAAACATTCTTGTTATTCAAAACAATACATTCAATCTGGAATCGTTATTCATATATACATTATTCTATTCTATCTATTCATATATCATATTTAATTGAATATTCGATTTTTACAATCCTGTTTTCCCTACTCCAAGTGAGGGAAATCTCAATGATATGAAGGAAAAATATTTCAACTTCGAAAAAAGTTTTTTCAAGTTTTGTTTTATCCCCTAGAAATGTGTTTTCCGTTATTAATTCTATTACGGCGGCCGCACCGGACGCTTTTTTTCTAGAGTGTTAGAATTGGGTAAGGTTGATCTCATACAGTCTTAAACTTCAGTTTTCGTAACTGTCCAAAATGAGCCTCAAATGATATTTTTTTTTCGTTTTTTGTTTAGATCATAATAGGTCTCGATGTATTGTACTCAAAAATAGCTTAAATGATTTTAAATTCTGCTCCAAGAGGAGAACTCCCAACCTTCGTGTTATCGTTTGCATCGGTCGTTCAAAAAGATCACATCCTCTGTGGTCACCCACAGGCAAAAGATATGTTGGATTTTATAATTTGCACCATTTTTTTCAATCTTTGCTTTGATTCCATAAAACTGATCTGTTCAAATGGATGCTACTACTTTATGTATTTCCATATAAACTATGAAGAGCTTAACCAAAGTCTTGCAGCCGGTAGATTACTTTCACTGAGGGGAATTTCAATAACCGATTGATTCCTACTACTAGATATGTCTGCTTCCATTTATTTAAGATATCCGGTCCCGTATAATCTATCTGGACTTCCTGCACAGGCTGTATAACTGGGGTATCTCACCGGGGCTAGTGTGTTAACAATAGTTCCGACGCGTTTTTAAATTTTTTTTTAATTTTTCACCATTTAAGTACAATTTCTTTTTTCAAGGAAATATGAAAGTTCGTTTGCGACATGCCCAACAGAGATACAATGACATACCCATCATTGCATTTTGTCCTGGATAGACTCTATCCTCTGCTTTTATGGTGCTGCCAGGTCATTGTCCGCTAGAATGCAGTAATTCACCACGTTTATTTTGGTTCCACAAAGAGTCTTTATAGGGCTTTATTAGCTCAAACCCCTGCTTGTCGTTGTTCCCGCTCAAACGCTGCATTCTGCCCATTCATGTGTCTTTTAAGATCAACTCTGCTAGCAGACTGTTGTCGAATAATTTCCCAAGGTAGTCCATTATGTCGGTTTTCCATAAGCCCAGAAGTTTCAATATTTCCTGATAATTGAACAGCCGACACTGTTTGTACTGACTTAAGTCCTAGCGAAACAAAAGTTTCTACAATTGGCGACGTGAATTTTGGCCACTTTTGTTTCCTCGGTTTTTTGTTGCTGTCCGTTTCTTCTCCGTCCATTTTGGCAACTAATGTTACTGGCTGAGACGCTTGACTCTCTTCCTAGGGCACAGGTCCCTGCAAAATTTCCGCAAAGGATTTGAGTTGTGTGCTCCGACTTGTAGTTTTTTTCGTTTTTCCAACATTGCCAAACTCCACCAATCGATGGCGATTTCGTTTGTAATAATGATCAAACGATGTGACCACAAATTTTCCATCTTATTCTGTTTTGTCCAGCTGCGGGCCCCTAGAGGGGTAATCTACGATGCCGATGTCTTCTCTGGGTAAATTAGGGATTTTAAATTGAATTCAGCAAACGATTAGCCAACCTATTCATTTTTGACTGGTAGACTTTGTTGGCCCCTAAAACTGATAGAAGGGCCTGGTGACCTGGAGCAAACGTAATTTCTTAAAAGAAAAGTTATAGAAGCCCAATACCCACTCTGTCACTTTTTTCAGCGTGGCGCTTTTGGAGCTTTTATGGTTTGCATTACATTTTTTGCTATATACAGCATTAAGCTGTAAAAAAAAATCATTTTTGAATTATTCGCTTTTAGGTTTTTTTCATAAATTTTTGTATGTGCAGTCGTCAAACTGAATTTTGTCTTCGGTTCTTTCATTTTTTTAAGCATAATTTTTTTCTCATTTCTTTTTCACAACAGATTTCTGTAAGTTTTCTGTAAACGTGATCACTTTAATTATAAAATTTGCTAGATGACAAAAACTACCCAAAAACGGTTTCAATTGTTTCGACGTTTTCATGGGATTTAATTTCTTTACAGCCTCTATTTTTGGGTAATTTGCATTACAGTTACTCTCGATGACTGATGAACTCATAATTTCACTTCATTGGTAAGGAATTTGCACTTTGATGCTTTCATCTCTGACTTTTCTTCATCAAATTGTTTCATGACCGTTTCTACGAACCGGAGTTGTTCTTTTTGCGTCGTTTTGAAATTATCAAGGTATCTTAAGAAAGCCGAAAGCTTTATCTGAGTGTAGGGGTTTTTTAGATCAAAACTTCAAAAACAAATGTCCCTCCTTTGTTGTGATCATTTGACTCACCCCATCCAAATTTTGTCAAAATTTGGCATTTGGTACTTGTTTTTGTATTGTTGCCTTTTGTTGGGCTTTGCGTGCAGTGCTAAAGTTATTGTTTTTTTTTCGTATCGCAAGGAAACAGTCGCTTTATTTTAATCAACTTTCTGATTTGGTCCTTGAACCAATACTTTTTCTATAAATTCCTGTGTTGACAACTGGCGCAGAAAAACTGTCACTGGTAGATTTATAAAACGTCTGAATCAAATTTCTGATCCAGTTATTTTCCATCCAACTTTTGCTTAAATATGTATCAGAATGCGCTCCTCTTTTTTCTCAATCAGGCAGTGTTAACAAAGTTTTTGTGGTAACAAAGTGAATTTTGACGCGCTTGTTCAATCAATAAGATTCTTTGAATGTTTCAAGAATCTCTTTTTTATAGTCTCTCATAACTTCTATCGTGGTGCTGTTTTTTGTGGCGTAGATTTTACGAATCTTTCGTGAACATCTTGACCCATGATACGCCTTGATTTTTGCGTACTAAAATTAGCAAGGTGACCTCTGGAACAACCAACCGTGCTAACGTCGTTCCGGCTTTAAGTGGTTCTAAAATATGGGTAGATTTTTTTGTAATTCACAAACAGCGCGTTAACTATCAGTTTTCTCTAGATATAAACTTTACATTTTGTGCCGACTGTTGTATCTGTTTTGGTTCAGTTCCGCTTATGAATGAGTTGAGGCAACCTGTATTCACCGCCATGAGAGTTGTGGTTAAACTTTTTGACTAGTCCTTTAGTAGATTTCAAACTTCTAGATCTACAGTTTCTTTTAATCTCAAACTTTTTGATCTGGAACTGAGCTGTGTGTTCATTAGAGTGTCTTTCTACTTCAATATGTTTCAATTTGTATGGCTTAAACTATGTTATGTTTACTTGTTCTATGGTCCTTATCTCAGTCCTCCGATGAGTCCGCCTTTTTGATTAGGTCGCACCCCTGTGATTCTTCCGAAGAGTCACCTGTAACTTCATTTATCTGTTGTGATTTAGTAATCCAGGCAAAATGATTTCTTTTTTTTTGCAATTCGTACACTCCTTGTCTTTTTCCGGGCAGTTCTTTTCAAGATCATTGCCAAACCAGCGGCCGCATTTAGTGCATGATTTCTTCCTGTCTCTATCACGGTCCCCATTGTTCCTGTTTCGGTTTTTCCCAAATTTTTATATGACGGAATCGATCTTCTATTTTTTTGATTCCTGACATTTGGAGTTGATTGCCTGATTCTGATCTAAACTGTGCTCGACCTCTTAACAGTCTGACTGTTTTTGATACCCCTGTGTTGTTGTTTATTACCAGCGTGATTTTTTGAGCTCGTTTCCACACTTCTTCTGGTGTAAACTTTTCAAAGGTGAGCGTGGCTTTTAACGTTTTCTTCTTCATTCGTGATATAATTAAGCCACGCACAAACTCGTCTTCCAAAATATCTAGTTGCGGTCTGAATGCTTACGCAAATAGCGCTGCTTGAAACGTTACTAAAGACTCAGTAGCTTCTGACCGTCTCGAGCGTGGCTGAGGTCATGTAAAATAAAAATTTGACTGTCTGTTCTGATATCTCTCCATGGCATTTGGTTTTTAATAATCTTCTTTTACCTGTTGACCCCAGGACTAAGAATATGTGTGATACCAGTTTCTATTCTACATCAGCGTAAAACACATGATGCCTACTTCTGGTCATCTCATGTTTCGTTTTTGTTCCGAGTTTCGTTACGAAAGTAACGGAATATTTGTGCTCGGGGTGGGTTTTTTTTTCTGCAGACAAATTGACTTTTTAACTAGCCATTTTTGACAGATTTTTTTTTATATCATTCAAGAGCTATTGCTGTCCTGAGCTTGAAATTGAAAAGATATTTTACCTGTGATCATTTATCATAAAGCTACGGGAGTTTAAAGACTGCCATTTTGGCCCATTTGCGACAATTAACGCGCGATAAATTTCGCGCTATTAACGTGTAAGCGGAGATATAATCCGTCTTAGAAATCGTTCCAAATTGGTTCAATGATGCTTTTATGCCATAATTGATTTGTTAATAGGAGCAAAATCTATCACTTTGTACTTAATATGACGTGTGGGGGGATGTTTTTAAATAAAATCTCAAATTTTATCAAACAATTTTTTTTTAAATTTTCTGTTACATTGAAGTTTTTCATTTTATTAATGCTCCATAGACCTTAAAAGGCAGTCGGAAAATTCAAGGCTTCGCCCTGATACGAGCAGTTTTGTCTTATTTTGTCTTCCATTTTTTCTTCTGCAGTCTACCTCGCTCTCTTCTCAATGCTTCCTCAGCGTAAGATTCTGCCGGTTTTGGCCATTTCCGTCTAGGTATCGATTCCAGCATTACAGGCTCTGATGCTAACAAGTTTTTTTACGGAGCGACATTTCGAACGTCACCGCTATCCTGCTTTGGCCCAACCACATTGTGATCAGCCATAGTGGATTGGCATTTGCCGACAGCCAATACATCGGAGCACCTAATTCTTTTCAGTTTTCCTTTTTACAAATCCGCCTGGCCGAGCAGTTTGATACAATTTGAGATGGGTGGTGACTGTTTCTCCGTATTAGTGAATTTATATAACACGAAGTATAATCTTCTCGGAGCAATGAATCATAATCTTTAAGTTAGTATTCTTAATTTAAGAGACCATCATTTAGATCAAGCACCATGATTGAACTTGATCAAGACCTGCATAGCATTCTATTAATAACGCTCATGTTACAAAGCTCAATGTTAAATACAGAGGCTCTCATCTTCTTAGCGACTAATTAAACAAAACATAAAGTTCGAGAAACTGATTTGGATTGAGTTTGGATGAATGAACTTCCTTGCGCGTCGTTGGAGTTAAACATGCACTCATCTCAAAGTTGCCTGTTTAACAAGAATTTCATTTTGTAATAGCATAATTTTCTAACTGGTGAGAACCAAAGTAATTGAGAACCACTTCAACCTCAGATGATAATGAGGTTCCCACTTTTTTTCTGTGTCCGTCCTTTAAGAGAGCTCTCAAAAAGATCTTTTACTCCACCTTTAACTCCACATTCTTCTAACTTCTCAAGTATTTTTCGTGACTGACTTTGTCGAAGGCTTTTTCGAAGGCAAGATAGAGGGACACTAAAGTTGGTAGATCTAGGTTATCAAAAAGTTTGGATAGGTAGAGGATCATCTGTATCATAACTGATTTGCTTCTTGTGAATCCATTTTGTTTTTGTCGGATGGTGAGTCCAATGACATCGTTATGTTTGCCAAAAAAAATGTTTCGAAAATATTTGTAAATGTCAACAGCGAGTTGATAGTTTGATATGTCCTGTTCATCTCCATCTTTGAAGAGCGGTATGATTTTGCTGGTTTTAGTGTGGCTTGGAAAGATTTTCTTATTTACGAATGAGTTGTAAAGGAAAGACAGGAAGGTGCTATACCTTCAGTCAAGCGTTTTAGTTGCAGATTTCCCAGACCATCAGGGCCTTCTGCTCTCGTAAAATGGATCTTGTCTTCGCTATGGACTGTTTTTATTTTTTATTATAGTGAGAGGTGGTACATACAAATTGGAGGGTCAGCCTTTTCCTTGTCGGTTATGGTATCGTTTAAATATATTCTTGGTGGCAGTTGACTTGTCCTTCGATTGCTTTGGAAGTTATTTTGGATTTCTGAAAAAATGCCGTTTTTAAAGGTTGAGCTTTTAAATTGTTTTTGATCTTCCCTCAAAAAAACAGCAACTTCTTTTTTAGATTTCCTAGTTTTTTTGGGGGTACTACTTTGGGGATTCTTTTTTTGTGTTTCTTTTATTGGATATTTTGCCTTTTGATAACGTTAGCTGTCTCGCTCAAGAGCAAAGGATGTAGACTGACGCGATGTTTTGTTTTCTTGGGAATCTGATGTGTGCAAAATTTATATAACCAGTTTCACCAAAAGTCAGCGAGAACATCAACATTGCTGTAGCAACATGGGTTGAATGGATTTTGATTAACT
This sequence comes from Symsagittifera roscoffensis, assembly GCF_963678635.1. Taxonomy (NCBI): domain Eukaryota; kingdom Metazoa; phylum Xenacoelomorpha; order Acoela; family Convolutidae; genus Symsagittifera; species Symsagittifera roscoffensis. Next base: position 40,228,589 of record NC_087068.1, read on the forward strand.
TCATGTTCGACACCCTTCTAGTCATCTTTTGAGTTTGAGTATTTAATGAAATCTCCGTTTTCAATATGGAGCTTTTCCAATTTCAACCAGTCGTTACTGCTGAATTTGAATTGAAAAGGGGGTGATTTGATTTGTACAGGTTTTTATCATTATTATAAACGGATACTTTAAGAACTGAGTCACTGTTGTCTGTTAAAACTAGATCAAGTTATTTCTTTGAGCCAGTAATCATGTGTTCATAATTACGTTCGAAAAGATCTTCAAGCACAAGTGCCTCTTCCAAGTTTAATGATTCCATATGCCTTCAATTTAGGTCTTCTCAAGTATTTTTCGTGACTGACTTTGTCGAAGGCTTTTTCGAAGGCAAGATAGAGGGACACTAAAGTTGGTAGATCTAGGTTATCAAAAAGTTTGGATTAGGTAGAGGATCATCTGTATCATTACTGATTTGCTTTTTGTGAAGCTATTTTGTTTTTGTCGGATGGTGAGTCCAATGACATCGTTATGTTTGCCAAAAAATAATGTTTCGAAAATCTTTGTAAATAACAACAGCGAGTCGATAGTTTGATATGTCCTGTTCGTCTCCATGTTTGAAGAGCGGTATAACTTTGCTGGTTTTAGTGTGGCTTGGATAGATTTTCTTATTTACGAATGAGTTGTAAAGGAATGACAGGAAGGTGCTATACCTTCAGTCAAGCGTTTTAGTTGCAGATTTCCCAGACCATCAGGGCCTTCTGCTCTCGTAAAATGGATCTTGTCTTCGCTATGGACTGTTTTTATTTTTTATTATAGTGAGAGGTGGTACATACAGATTAGAGGGTCAGCCTTTTCCTTGTCGGTTACAGCTATGGTATCGTTCAAATACATTGTTGGTGGCAGTTGACTTGTCCTTCGATTGCTTTGGAAGTAATTTTGGATTTCTGAAAAATTGCCGTTCTTAAAGGTTGAGCTTTTAAATTATTTTGATCTTCCCTCAAAAAAGCAGCAACTTCTTGTTTTAGATTTCCTAGTTTCTTTGGGGGGTACTGCTTTGGGGATTCTTTTTTGTGATTCTTTTATTGGATATTTTGCCTTTTGATAACGTTAGCTGTCTCGCTCGAGAGCCAAGGTTGTAGACTGACGCAATGTTTTGTTTTCTTGGGAATCTGATGTGAGAAAAATTTATATAACCAGTTTCACCAAAAGTCAGCGAGAACATCAACATTGCTGTAGCAACATGGGTTGAATGGATTTTGATTAACTTCAGGTTCGACACCCTTCTAGTCTTCTTTTGAGTTTGAGTATTTAATGAAATCTCCGTTTTCAATATGGAGCTTGTCCAATTTCAACCAGTCGTTACTGCTGAATTTGACTTGAAAAGCGGGGTGCTTTGTGATTTGTACAGATTTTTATCATTATTATAAACGGATACTTTAAGAACTGAGTCACTGTTGTCTGTTAAAACTACATCAAGTTATTTCTTTGAGCCAGTAATCATGTGTTTATAATTACGTTCGAAAGATCTTCAAGCACAAGTGCCTCTTCCAAGTTTAATGACTCCATATGCCTTCAATTTAGGTCGAAATTGTAGTCGCCAACAATTTTTGTTGTTTTTGTTCAGAACCTCCCGGCGGAGGGTGTCTAGTACATCCAAAAATGCCGATAGAATAGAAGGTGAAAAGTGAATGTCTGTACTGACTCAACTGTGGTGCACTCACTATATATAAAGAATATGAGGTACTCATAATCTTTAACGTGTAACTGAACGAGTACTATGTCGGTTGCGCTGTTTTTTAAAAGTTGCTCTGTTTTTTCTAATTAGTGTTTTGTGAAAGCATAAATCTTTGCGTTTCTTCTCCGCTATCCATCTTCTGCAAACCCGCTCAATTATAACGTGCGAAGTAGTGCGCCTTACTCACACTGGGAAGGGGGGTTGTCCTCACATGTGATGACAATGGGGTTCGACAGGTGATTGTCCCCTTGTATTATTTTGTATGTATGTTAATAGGGTTTGACAATCAAAAGTCCCGATGTATTAGGTAATGGTCTGCAAAGTTCCCTGAGAAAAAATTTTCCCAAAAAATTTTCCATACAAAAAACTCCAAAAATTTAAAAGTTCTTGATATTTTGTCAATTTTTTTTTTCAATTCTTTTGAGTAAAGGATCCCTAATTATCCCAATGCATAACTTATGATCTTTGTGCATATCTAATGATCTCTCTATAAAACAATTGTTCACTCTGTATTCTAGTTTTTTATCCCTACCTATAACTATCGATCTCTGTGTAAGACCAATTATCGCTGTATGACCACCGATTCTAACGAATAATTAACAATACCTATGCAAAACTAATTCTCCTTACGTAAGACTATTGATCCATTTGTATAACAAAATTTTTCTAATTAAAATTGATAATCCCTATGTATAACTAATGATCCCTGAGTACAACTGATGAATTCGATATTCAACTATTGATCCCTTTACATAACTAACGACTTCTATGATAGCTAATGATCCCTGAATCAAAATTATGGTCCCAATTATAATTAACGATTTTTCCCTATAACTAAAAATCGCTATGCTTATCTAATTATACGTATAAATAACTATCACTATATAACACTAATGATCCATGTGTATCACTAATGTTTCTAATACATAACTAATAACCCCTATGTATAACTAGAAATTCTCAAGTTATACTAATGATCTCTACTTATAACTGATGAATTCGATAAATGGATAATGAATCCTTTGGATAACTAAAGATCTAAATGTTAGACTAATTATCCTCATGTATAACTTAAGTTATCTATGCATACCAAAAGATTTCAGTAATATCAAACTTGCACCAAATTTGCCTGAATGCCATGAATGAATGGGTGACAGAGCGATGAATGAATAGAGGTAAAGCTCAATTCTTAATTGTCCTAATAAAAAAATCAGTCGCTGGACAGGTAGATTGGTCGAGCGATTGAGGTCTGGAGGGACGAAAAGGTCGCTGGATATACAGATGGACGATGGATAACTCGCTGGATTGCTGGTTGGATGGCTTGATGTTTGAAAAGGGCTGGATGACTCGCTGGAAAACTGGATGGCTGGGTAATTGATTGATCTAAGGATGTATAGATGGATAGATTGCTGATTGTTGTAATGGTTGATAAGTGTCTAGATAAAGGAATGTCTTGCTTGATTGCTGACTGGATGGACAAATTTTTTTATGGCTTGATGGATGAATGAATGGTTTGATAGAGGGCTGGCTAGATGGTTGGCTAGAGAATAGATGGTTGAAAAACAGTATAGATGGTTGTATAGATAGATAGATATTTCTTCGGGTGGTTGTTATTATTGAATAGTCGTCTAATGGATAGATGGCTAGATGGATGGATAGTTTGGTGCATATTTGATTTGTTCTTGTCGCCGCTATAAAAGCAGTTTTCGACTCGTTTTGCATGAGATACAAATTATGCTGCTCCAGTTTGCAAACATAAAGGTTCAATACATGAGAACTGCAGAAAATTTTGCTAGATTATTTTAGTCAAAGTAGTGCAGTAGTTTTGATTTGTTTGCACAAAAGGATTTGCAAAGGTGAGGACAGAAAAATAGCTTCCGACTATAAATCTTTGCCACCGTTTTCAGCCAATGCAATCAGAACTATCTTTTTATCAAAAATTTTCCAAATAATCGACATGAATTATCTCTGTAATCAAGTACAACACTGTCTCCTCGTCTTTCAGTGCATCATGATTAGCATTGACGTTTTTCATCATACTCATCTTTTCAATAATTAAACATTGTTTGATCCCTGTCGAGGTCGTCTATTGCTTCTTTTTGCATCAAAAAATCCCGAATTCGAGCTCATCCTCATCGAAATTTAGATTGACTGTTTTTTCGAACTTTCAGTGAAATTGGTCTGAGCTGCAATTTAACTGGCCTGAATGCTTTGTGGTTTTCAGCTGAAGAACCAGCACCGTTGCTAGCGTTAGTATCAGTAGCGGCACATACTAGAAGTACGAGGAAAAATTTCCTTCAACCTTTTAATAAACAGTCAGTGTTTGCGGTTCGACGATGGTCGGCAACTGAACTCAATTGTTTTTGTTCATTTCACCCACAGGTTTAGAGTTGGTGTCTGTAAGAAAGTAATGTTATCATGTCGTCATAGATTCCTATTTGAGCTTAGATCTGCATAACATAGATCATTTTTGGAGCATACTAGAGATAATTTGTCCCTACGATAGGAGTGTTTCTGAAATTTTCAAGGTTTCTATCGGAAGTGGAAAAACATCATTTATAAATTTAATAATTAAATCCAATCAGTAACTGTTGAAACTGGAAAATCAAAAGTAAAGAGTAACTTGCTCTCTGATCGTTTTAATTAATACTCAGTCCTGTGTAGGAATTATTCGCAATACTTTGTGGTTATTTATGCCTTTTTTGAGGGTTATACTTCGCATCGTGTTTAATTCCTACACTTTTAGTAGTGCTTGTTTTGAAAAGACAAAAGTCTGCACAAACTGATAGAATGTAAAGCATACGGAAAAATACCACAAGCTGTATGAGGAAAGTTATTCGTCTGCGGTATTTATAAAAATTGTTCAAAGTCAAATTCATGATTTTTCCTACTTGCACTAAGGTTGCTATCACCTGTGAGCACAAAATTCCACTGTGAGAAAATTTCACATCAAATTATTTAAACGCGGCAAGCATGCACTTTGTGGAGAGCTCGCTAAAAATGCGCATTATTGGTTTCAATGTGCGAAGATATATCAAACTAATCAAAGTTTCAAAGCAGGAAGATGATGTCAAAACATTAAAAATTGTATGTGACAGAAAACAATTTTTTTTCCTGTTAGTTTATTTGTATTTCTAAATATTCACCGGGAAATTTGTCAAAGAACATGCATAACTTTTTCAATATTTTTTGATCTGGTGTTTCCTATGTTTTTATTTGTTAATTTTATTTTTTGATCACCGTTCTTATACGCGGAGGGCTTGCTAACAGAGCGCAGGATTGATTTTGATGTGCAAATGTTTGATCTCCGTAAATTATCTTCGTAGATGACATAAGTAAAATAATAATTTTTTTTTGTTATACCGAAATTAAAACAACTCATTTCATGAACAAAAAAATAAAAAAACTTTTCAAAGAAACTGACTTATAACTGATAGTATTTGATCAGTATTCTTATGCTTAAAAACTTTATACTTTAACTCAAAAATTCCGTGTTTTATTTTGTTTTAAACTGATAGTATTTGATCACTATTCTTATGCTAAAAAGCTGTGTAATTCAATTCGAATACAAAAACTATTGCAATAACCAATGTTGTATGGATTAAAACCACGAAAAAGTGTTTCCAAAAAACTGTTATTTTTCTTGTGATTGTTTTTTTAAAAAGCCCGTCAAGTATTACAAAAAATAAAACCTTAACTGTCCGATGCGAAAGCTAATTTCTGTTTTACGAAAAACTATCTGTTTTTGAAAGCTAAACAATGCTTTAGGCTACAAGGATAAAAAAATTTTAGGTACCAAAAAACCATACCATAAAGAAGAGTAGAATAACTTGATTTGAAAAGAAAAAGAAAACAGAGGTGAACATGTCTCAACAAAATTGTTTATGCTCATGATATTGCAAATACAAAAGCTATTTTGCTTTTTATTTCTGATTTTGATGATATGAACCCCATTTTTTGCAGGGTCACGATGAAAGACTCCCACATATTAAGTGTTTTTCTGTTTGATGTGTTATTGAAAAAATAACTGAAATCAATACGGAAAAAAACAATTACCTTACTAACTAAATAATTTGTTTGCAGGTCTCCGTTAAATTTTGTCCTGTCTGTAAGTAAAGAAATGTGAGTAGCAAGACTGCTTTTTTAAAATATACGTAGTGATTAACTGTGCTTGAACGTTTTTTTGTATGTCAATTTTTTGCTCGTATTTATGTTTGATTATATGTTTGTATTTATAAAGCATGTAAAAAAGTGTGCATTTATCTAGTTCGTGTAGGTTGTCTGCGAAAATGTACAAGGAACTTACGTGGTTGATGTACGAATGTCTGTACGATTGAATGCGTTGGTGTCTGTATGATATGTAAATTGTGTACACAATCAAATGTACTCATGCATGTGTGCCCAAAACTAGAATTTTCCAATTGCATGTGTCTTAAGTTTCTAGTTCATTTTGATTGTTATAAATTTTGATTTGTTGTAAAATTTTATCTATCTAAAAAAAAATTCCGGTACGAATCTAAATAAAAAACAGGGTTTTAAAGCCTAAGAAATTGGGTCACTACAAATAGAACTAAATCCCAAGTCAGATGTGGATATACTTTTCTAGAGAGTTCACTTCACTAGGTACTATAGATGTACTATGAATGCTTCTGTGTGCGCGTGCCCATGCGATGTAAGTAGAATTGTTTTTTTTTCATGTCTCTAGGTGATGCTTTGATGTATGTTTAAAAGTGGTTTATCAAAAAAATTAAACGTAAGTTTGGGTGAACGCATGGGCTCACCGAAACAGTATGTATTTTACGTTTCTATGTTATTGTGTACGCGTAGCTACTCAATTATGTGTCTATTAAGCCAACTTGAGACATGCAATTAAACTTCAAACAAAAAACAAACATTTTTTTCTGAATTGTCTGGAAAATGCAGGGTTATTACTCTAGATACTTTATAAGTACAGAAATTACCAGATACTTGCGTATGGATTGGCAAGATATGTATGGCCGTTTGAAAGTATGTGTTGGATAGTTATGTAGTTTTGTTTACTTAGAACTTTTTCTATAGATGTTTTCTGTAATTCGCTCACCAATAACGTAAGATACAAATATTTTCAATAATCAGAAGTATGACTATTTACCCAAATTTAGCAAAAAGATTCTAGAATACTAACTATACACTAATAATGTAAATCACATACTAGATACATAATGTGTAAGTGTGAAAGTTTTCACGTATGTGATCATAACTATCTGGACAATTATTTTCTACGCCTGAGTTGTTTGTAAAATTGTAATTATGTTAGTCTGTAACAAAAGCGTTTTCATGCGCTTTTTTAATGTATGTATTATACTAGATACAAAAAGTAAAATTGTGAATTTTTGGACGCGTTTGATCATAACTCGCTGGACAATTTTTTAGTTTCAGTTGTTTTTGAATATTTATTTATGTTAGTTTGTATCAACAGCGCTTTCATGTGATTTTTATTGTATGTTTAATCTCGTGTTTTTTTGTTTAAAAAGTATTCTTTTACATGCTAAAGGAAACACTTTGAGACACGAGGCTACAGCTAGAAGTACAACTAAAGTCGAAACTTTGTCTTACTGCTCATCTACTTGGCTGAAAAAATTCAGAGTATTACACAAGTTACTATAAATGGGTCTTCCAAGGACCAGATACTACAGTTCTACTTTTGTCTACCTGTGGCTTCAATTACGTATTTGATAAATTTAATTGTATGCTATCTTTTAAATTCTTTTGTTCCTTTTTAATAACGTTATCGTTGTATAACTTCCTTTAAGCGTTTAACAAAATAATTTGATACGTATAATTGTTGTTAATTGCTAAAATATCTAGAAGACTCTAAAGTTCTGCTACAGATACAATTTAGACACTGAATAGTTTTTGGGAACTTACTAAATCTTTTGCAGAAATTTGAATATAAAGAACCATTTTTGCTTGAGGCTAAAGTGTCCATTAATTTTGTTTGCATAATTTGAAAAAATGAAAAGTGATTTCAGTACTATGTTTTAATGCGGAGTTTTTTTGCATCATTTTTGAGAAAACTAATCTTCCTTTCAATATGTGTAGAGAAAGGAAATTTTACCTAAATGTATGATGTCATGGCTTGCTAAAAACTATTTCACGGATTTAACACCACACTTTATTCAGTTATATCCTCATTTAAAACTGTTCACGATTTTGAATATATATATATTTTTCAGTTTAATCTCGGTGGTTTTTTCAGCAATACAAGTTACTCTGCTAAAAATGAGATATTTCAATGAAGCTATGAGCGATTGTACTTCTTAATGCAACCGTTCTTCCTCTTTAACTTAGGAAGTATAAGATCAGTGAACATGCTGCTTGAGGTTTTTGAAAATTTTAATTAGAATTCCGGTAGCCAATTTATTTTCTTAACGATTCTTAAGATATCTTGGTAGGTTTCCTTTATCGGAGTTTCACATCGTCTTAAGCTTTCTTATAAAAATTTTCCCAACATTAACTGTTAAAAAAAGTCATTATTTGATAAATTCTCTAAATTTGTTTTCAGTTTTGATTGTTAAGGCTGCTTTCTTGATAGAAACTCTTATTGCATTTCAAACTCAGCAGTCTTGACGGTCAAAATTTGAGTGTCAAGACTGCTAAAATTGAAATCGGATAAGATTTTCTATCAAGAAGGCAGCCTCAACAATCAAAACTGAAAACAGAATTAAAAAACTTATCTGATAATGAGTTCTTAGCAGTTTTGTTTGAAAAAAAATTACCAAGAAAGCTCAAGACGTGCAACTCAGAAATTTGAAGATAAAGAACCATTTTTGCTTGAGGCTAAAGTGTCCAATAATTTTGAGGGAAACCTACCAAGATGTCTTAAGAATACTTAGCAGCATGTTCACTGATCTTGTACTTCCTAAATTAATGGGGGAAAATGTTTTCTTTAAGAAGTACAATCGCTCAAAACTTTTTAAAAAGATCTCAGAGTAACTTAGAATGCATGAAATTGCCACCGAGCCTAAATTGAAAAAAAAAAACCATTCAATATCGCTAGCAGTCTAAAATTAGGAATTAGGATATAACTGAACAAAGTGTGGTGTTAAAGCCTTGAAATAACTTTAAGCAAGCCATGACATCATACAATTAAGTAAAATTTCCTTTCTTTACACAGATTGAAAGGAAGATTCTTTTCTCAAAAGTGATGCAGAAAAACTCCGCATTAAAACATGGTACCTTAATCACTCTTGATTTTTTCAAATTGTGCAAAAACAAACTTGATTCAAGTAAAAATGTTAGACACTTAAGCATCAAGCAAAAATGGTTCTTTATCTTCAAATTTATGCAAAACATTTTTCGTAAACTTCAAAAAATTTGCAGAAAAAAGAAAAAACCTAATGTACTGAACCTCCTAAGTGTAAAATTTCTCACAAACACTTCAATAAAAATTTATGCAAACACACACACACAATTTCATGATGTATATTTGCTACTTGTGGGGTATGTATGTTAAATTTGTAGCAAAACTTTAGAGTCTTCTAGATAATTTAGCAATTAACAACAACTATACGTATCAAACTGTTTTGTTAAATGCATAAAAGAAGTTATACAACGATATTGTTATACAAAAACAAACAAACCAGGATAAATATATTGGAACCAAAGAATAGAAAAGATAGCATACATTTCAATTTACACTAATCAAATACGTAAGCGAAGCCACAGGTAGACAATAGTAGAACTGTAGTATCTGGTCCATGGAAGTCCATGTATAGTAACTTGTGTAGTACTCAGCAAGACGAAGTCTGGTCTATACTTGTATTTCTAACTATAGCTGAGTGTCTCAAAGGGCTTCGTTTAGCATGTAGAAATACATTTTCATGAAAAATACAGAAGACTTAACATACATTAGAAAGCACTTGAAAATGCTGTTGTTACAAACTAACTTCAATGAAAATATACACACGTACAAACTCAAACGTAGAAAAAATCGTCCAGAGAGTTATGATCTCAAGCTTGCAAAAATTCATACTTTTACAATATGTATCTAGTATGTGAAGTACATTAATAGTGCCTAGTTAGTAACCTAGAGTCTTCGAGTTAGTTTTGAGTAAGTAGTCATACTTCTGATTGAAATTAATTTTTTCTTTAATTATTGGTAAGCACTTGGCAAAAAACATCTATAGACAAAATTCCAAAAAAACCTAAGTCCATAACTACCAAGCACACACTTTCAAAGGACCGTACATAACTTGCCAACCCATACAAAAGTATCTGGTACTTTCTGTAATTATGTACTATCTAGAATAATAACTTGCATCATGCAGACAATTCAGAAACAATTTGCTGGTTTTTTTATTCAAATTTAAATACATGTCTTAAGCTGGCTGACCAGACGCATAATTGAGTAGCTATTTGTATAAATTAACATAAAAACATAAAATACATACTGTTTCGGTGAGCACATGCATTCACTCATACCTGCGGACAGCTTTTTGATAAACTACAGTTAAATACACATCGAAGCATTACCTAGAGACATGAAAAACAAATCTAGCAAAGGCGCAAACACATAGAAACTTATAGATAAACATCAAATAACTTATAGATAGATAAATTTTCATAAATACAACAAACAACCAAAAAGACTTGCATATAAAAGACACATGAACAAACCTGGGCGCAAGTGCATGAGTACACTCAATTGTTCACACAATTTGCAGATATCATACAGATGCTAATGCATACAATAAAACAGACACACAAATATCAAACACATATTTTTAGTGTAGAACTAAACAGACAAGCCTACACTCATTAGATACCGGCACACTTTTAAATGCATAGTACGTTCAATTATTCAATCAAACATTTATCCAAGCAAACAAATGGACACACATAAAAATACCCTCAAGCACATTGCATCAAAACGGAGACTTACAAAAAATTCATACTAATAACTTTTCTTAAACTACATACAGGACAAAATATACGCAGGCATGCTATCACATTGATCAATTGATATGGTAAGCATATGGTAAGCAATCGCTTCTACCAGCAATCGTTTTTCGTTATCTACAAAATTATGACCTTTGTAGCGTAAAGCATTGTTTAGATTGTTAAAACAGACAGTTCCTCGTGAAAAATGGGGTAATCAGTTTTTGCATAGGATATTTAAGGCATTGTTTTTATATTACGTGACAGGCTTTTAAAAATAAATTCATAAAAACCTGATAGCTTACTTGAAAAAAAGTTTCGTATTTTTAATGTTTAATTTTTTGAATGATTATTAAAATACATAGTTTTTAAGAACAAGATCTGTGATCAAATACACACAATTATAAAACAAAAAAAAACCGGAAACATCAGATTTGAGATGTCTATGATAAAAAAAAATTGTTTTAATTTTGGTATATCAATGAAAAAATAAAATTTTAACGTTTTTTATTAACCTGTAAAATTGATATAGATCAAACATTTGCTCTTTGAAACCAAACCAGCACTTTGTTAGCAAGCTCTCCACGTAAAGGAACATTGATCAAAAGTTGCAATTGAACGATAAAAAAATTGGACACATCAGATTTAAAAATATATTGAAAAATTATTGCAGGCTAACTTCAAAAACATAAAAAGAAACGATGAAAAGTTTCCGCTGAATTTTTAGAAGAACATTTTAAATTTGCCAGGAAAACTTTCCTTTCTCTATCTTCTTTTATTTCATTTGTTCTGACATCAGTTGATTTCTTCCTGCTGTGCAACTTAGAATAATTTTATATACCTTTGCACATTGAAACCAACCCTGCGCTTTGTTAGCAAGCTATCCAAAAGTTTGCCTGCTCGTTGCAATTAAGTTATATGATGTGAAGTTTTCTCACAGTAGACTTTTCTGCTGGGTGATAGCAACCTGAGTGCCATTTGGAAAGATCACAGATTTGAATGTAAACGATATTGATTAAGACCCCAGACTAAGTTTCCTCATACAACTTATGGTAGCTTTTCGTATGCTTTACATTCCATCAGTTTAAGCAGAGACTTTCGCTTTTCAAAACCTGCAATACTAAAAATGTAGGAATTGAGAACGATGCTAAGTATATATCCTACAGAAGACATAAATAACCTCAAATTGCCAATAATTCCTTCACAGGACTGAGTAGTAAACAAAACGATCTGAGAGCAAAATACCTTTCAACAGTTGCTAATTGTATTTAAATTTTAACTGCAAATTCGATGTTTTTCAAAATTTGATCGAAAGCTTGAAAACTTCAAGACAAAATCCTACCGTAGAGACAAAAATGCATAATTCCATCAAAAGAAAAAAATATCGGAAAGCTGATCAATGTTATGCAGCTCCGAGCCCAACAAAGAAAGTATGACGACGTGATATGTTTCTTTCTGTTAGACACAATTTCTAATCCTGTGCATTAAATGAACAAAAAAATGAGTTCAGTTGCCAATCACCGTCGAAGCTCAAACTCTGACTGTTTATTAGAAGATTGTAAGAAACTTTTTCCACGTATTTCTAGTATGTGCCGCTACTAGTTACTACGTTTTCTTTTAAAATATTAGGATTTAGGTTTTAGGATAGGTATTGAGTATTACGTTTTTGTATAGTAGCGTTGATGTGTAATATTGATATTTTGTGTAAGTGTATGGTTATGATTATCTGATGATTGTTTGATTGTGACCTTGACCATTTCAGTTGCGAAAAATGACAGCGACAGCATCTAATCATTTAACATTGACACAAATGGAAGCGGACAATCAGACTCGTTGCTATTTTTTAGATGGAAAAGCAAACAAAAAATTTACTTCATTGCTTTTAAAAGATGTGATTGATGTTTTATCATGGAGGTATGATACCTTGTACAATGGTTCCTAGTTGTTCCTTGTTTTTTAGATTGTGATTCATCAGATATTTGTTTTATTGACATTTGAAACTGAAAAAATTGAAATTGAAGAGAATAATCCACACGAAAGAGATTGAACGACACGAACGGTCTAATAGACTTCATCTCAGCGAGTCTAGTGACGGATCTGGATGAGTTATATCAATTTTTGTTGGATTGCAAAATTGGACTGAGTCGTAAATTTTACGACCTGGGAGAAAAATACTTTTCTTTTGTGCTTTTTCGGCTTCAACAATTGCTTAAATATTTAACTGCAAAATCAATGTTTTTCAACATTTGATCGAAAGCTTGAGAATTTCAGAAAAAAACGCTACCGTAGAGACAAGTTATTCTTAATATGCTCTAAAGTTGATCTATGTTATGCAGATCTGAGCTCAAACTAGAATTTTTGATTACATAACGTTTCTTTGTTACAGACACCAATTCTAACCCTATGCCTAAAATGAAGTTAAAAAAATTGAGTTCAGTTGCCGATCACCGTCAAACCGCAAACTCTGACTGTTTATTACAAGAATGAATGAAATTTTTCCTCGTACTTCTACTATGTGCCGCTACTAATACTAACGCTAGCATTGGTGCTGATTCTTCAGCTACAAAACCACAATAAAGCAATCAGTCAAGTTAAATAGCAGCTCAGACTTCCTTCACTGAAAAGTCGAAAAAAGAATCAATCTAATTTCAATGAAAACGAACTCGAGTTCCTGGATTTGTTGATGCGAACAAGAAAAGCAATGGACGACCTCGACAAGGATCAACCAATGGGTAAATATCGAAAAAATGATAATCATTGATGCGCTGAAAGCCGAGAAAACCATGTTGTACTTGAATACTGAGATAATTGCTGTCGATTCTGCTGACCTAGTAAAATGACAACGTAAAAATTAGTGGAACGCAAGTTCAACACAATCAACAAAATTGCTTCAAACAGGAGCAGATAGTTATTTTTTTTGTGCCATTAACTTGTTTTAGTCAATCGTTTCATCCTTCAAAACCGGAAGTTTTATGCCAACTTTTTTTTATAAAGATAGTTTTGATTGAACTTTTGGAAAACAGCGGCCAACATTTATAGTTAGAAGCTATTTTTCTGTCTTTTGAAAAATCCTCTTCTATGCAAACAAATCAAAACTAATGCACTACTTAAATTTAAAGAAACTTAGGTTTGATTGAGATAAATTAGCAACATTTTCTGCAGTTCTCATGTATCGAATTTTTATATTTAAAATTATTTCAGATTTCATGCATAACAAATTGAAAAATGCTTTTATAGCGGTGGCAAGAACGGTTGATTTATGCACCAAACCATCCATCCATCTAGCGATCCATCTATCAGAGGACTAATCAATTATAACAATCACCCAATGAATTATCTATCCAACCATCTGACCTGTTTTTCTATCATCCAATATTATAGCCAGCCCTCTATCAAAGCATTCTTTCATTCATCAAGTAAAAAAAAATCCATCCATCGAGCCAGCACTCAAGCAAGACATTCCTTTATCTAGACACTTATCAACCATTACAACAATCAGCAACCTATCCAGCTACACATCCTTCAATCGATCAACCATCCAGCCATCCAGTTTTCCAGCGAGTCATCCAGATATCTATCCAACCCTCTTCTCATTCAGACATCAAGCCATCCAACCAGCAATTCAGCGAGTTGTATGTCGTCCATTTGTATCCAGCGATCCATTCGTCCCTCCAGACCTCCATCGGTTCATCAATCTACCTGTCCATCAACTGAATTTTCAATTAGGCCAACTATCCATCAATCCATCTTTGCCTCTCTTGATTCCTTGCTCTGTTCATCTTTTTATGCAGTGCATGCTAGCAAGTTTGGTGCTAGCCTACAAAATCTTCAAGTTTGGTATAAGTGCGATCACTCGGTATGTATAGATAACATTAGTTACACAGAAGGATCATTAGTCTTATATTTGGATTTTTAGTTATCAGAAGGATTCATTTGTTATATATCGAATTCATCAGTTATAAGTAGAGATCATTAGCCATACATTAGGATTTTTAGTTATACATATGGGTTCTTAATTATATGAAAGAATCAAAAGTGATACACATGGATCATTAGTGTTACTCACATAGAATTTGTTAATTCTAAGGATAATTTGGTAAGCATAGGGATTGTTGTTTATAGAGAAGGATCAATCATTACACTTAGGGATCATAAGTTATACTCAGAGATCTCTAGCTATCACAGAGGTTATTTATTTATGTAAAGAAAGGGATCATCAGTTATCTATCGAACTCATCAGTTATACTTAGGGATCATTAGTTACACATAGGTTACACATAAGTTACACATAGGGATTATTAGTTTTACATAGGATTTTTTACTTATGCACATGGATCGATAGTTATAGGTAAGGATAAAAAATTAGATTAAGTAGGGACCAGTTTTTGTGTATAGGATCATTAGTTATGGTCAGAGATCATTAATTATGCTTAGGGTTAATTAGGAATCATCTACTAGCCATGACGAAATGAAGCAAAAATTTAAAAAAAAAATTGAAATTGATTTGAAAATTTTCAGAAAAAATTTCTGAAAAGTATTTTTTGAGAAACAAATTTTGAAAAAAAAACTTGAAAAAAAATTTTGGGAAAAATTTAACATAGGTACCATTGAAAACCACTACCTAATGCATAGGGACTATTGGTTGTCATACTCTATTGTCATACATGCAAAATAATACATGTGGACAATTGCTTGTCAAACTCCATTGTCATCACATAGAAGAACAACCCCCCCCCGATCCCAGTGTAAAAAATGCATACTACTGTGCGAACTGTTCCACAAAAACACTCAATATCTTTTGATTTTCGTTTTACTGTCGAGTAAATGATTGTTTTTTCTATTTCATCTGTTCGCATCTTGTTTTGTTCTTTTGAAATGCGTTAACTCCTCATTTCTTATCTCTTTTCTCCTTTTTGATCAATTATGCCCGAAAAAAAGTTTATCATACAAATCTATGCATGGGCTCTGTGGAAAAAGTTTATCATACGGTTTTCATTCATGAATTTTGTATGATAAGCATTCTTTTTACCTGGAAAAAATTTGAGCCCCAGGAAATGTTTCAGTTCCCGTTTTAGTCGCTAAACGAGCTTCTTGAACAAAGCAAAAGCATTTTCCAATTTTTTTGCATGTAAAATGTTCAAGTTTTTGCTTCTTACGTGGTCCATACACAGTGTGTGTACATAAAACAACCAAGGGTCAACATGAAGGTTCTTTGTGGTGACAGAATTTGTACTTTTTAGTTTTAGATAATAAGATATAAACTATGTCTAACCGAAATACAGGCCACGATTCTGATCGTCTCTTTTTGCGTAACAGAGGCTTCCTAGATATATACAAAAGTTTACATTTTTCATCAATATTTTGAGTGAAATTCAATTTTTTTCTGACTGAGCATCTAGCAATATGTAGTTATATCTGCATTTCATTCAAGAAAACTTATGGGTGAAAAACAAATATACTGCAAAACACAAAATAGTTACATACAAGGGAAAAAATGTTTGTCAGAAATTCCATAGTATGGAAAATTTGCTTGTCATACATTTCCATTGAATAAAAAAGCTTGTCATAAGGTTTTCATCCAATGTATCCAAGGAATTAAATGCAATTGTAAGATAAATATTGGATGAACGGCATATCACATCATTACTAGGCCTATCTGTGCTTTTGTGAATTGTAAGTGGATTCCACCAAAGGTAAACCGATTCCACCATTACCATTACAAAAAGCTAAAACACTGTATTGCTCAACATTGCTCCAAAAACAGGCAAGAATCCACAACAAAATTTGTTGAATTCGCACCAAAGTTTGCGAAATTCAGAATACTTTGTGGAATCTATAATCAAATAATAATATATGAGTTTAAAAAACTTGTTGTCGTGAAATCTTTAACTGTGGAATCCGCAAATTGAAAGCGGAATCTGCAAATTGTAAGCGTAATATGCATAAACTTGCGTAATTCACATACATTTGCGGAATCCGTGTACATATGCGGAATCCGGAACAACCAATTACCTATGTTCGCTAGTTGTGGAGTCCGCAACAAAACTAATGCACTGACTAAATTAACGTTGCAGGTATTTGTACGCGGAATCCACTGAAGTTTTGTAAGTGGAACCCACTTACATTTTTGAGCATGTTTAAAGACTTGTCTGTGAAATCCAATGCACAGTTTGGCCTCGTAAAGATCTTTCAAACTTTTCATTCAAATCTGGTTAAACGCTGATGTTTTAAAGAATTGGTAAAAAATCGGTCTGGTAAAAATTCGTTTCACAATTTTAGCAGCCAGCAAGAGTACGAAATCTAAAGTAACTGCGCCAATTGATAAAATGAAGAAAGAGGATATAGCACCACCAGAGGCATTAGACAAAATCAGAGAAAAATACAAAATGAAGTATGCTACAGCAGCCATGATGAAAAACATGCACTTCATGACCACTACAGGAGACGAATATGAGGGTCAAGGGAGGGAGTCACCTTTCAACGCAGTTAGAGACGACTATTCGAAGCAAATAGGACCTTATACGGTAAAGTACACTTACACATATGAGCAACAAATGTGACAGAGGGGTCTTAAAAACTAACAGGGTCTATAATGTAAATACAGTGGCGCAAAAAGTTTTCTTTTTATTAGTTCAGTGAGGTCAACCAAAGCCTCGAATAGACAAGCGCAATTGAGGCTGGCGTGTTACCTTTCAGAAAAAGCCTTGAAAATCTTCGATCGATGTATTGACATATTTGATAGCTGTAATATCTTTGAAGTAATGTGATGTGGGACACCTCTCATTTGTTTTTAAAGGCACCCATCTACCACACATGTACATATGTAGAACAAGTATATCTTGCTCAATTTGGATAACGCTTTTTATGTCAGCTATCAATAGATTTTTCATGAGATTTGCCGAAACCACAAATAGACCACAATTTTATAGCATTTTAAGACCGACCACAAAAATGGATCGTGAAAAAAGTACAGAAGAAGGAACCTTTTAGAAAAATTATCAGCTTGAATAGAGGGAGCGAGCAATCGCCCTTCCCTCTCGTTCGGTACCATACTGCTCTTGCTTAATGTTTATGTATAACTGCAAGAATAGGCTTCGGCCTTTTTTTGACAATCAAGCGATAATGATTGGAGCGCGACCAGGTGTGTATCTACGATTTGTTGGGGGATCAATGTCAAATTTCCGATTTTTGAGCTCTCGATAGAATTTAAAAAATTGTCAGAAATATTTAAAGTTTAGCGTTGCTTTGCCAAAGACGCCCGTAGACAATAAAAAGGGTTGGTTGGTTGGTTTTCAGTTGAGAAAGAATGAACTTCGTAAAATGGTACCAAAGTGGGACCTTTTCTGCAGTCACGGCTTCCAGTTCTCAGAAAGAGTCGTCAGCCTTTTCATCCCCTTCCTAAATCCGCTACTGAGGTAGATTAATTATCTGTGCATAGAGCTTCCCTTGTTTTTCTTTGTGTTCCGACCTTTGAAAATCAGGAAGAACTGTATTCGGGTGTTTTATTATTTTTTCACCCAAAATTAAGTACCACAATTAATAATCGAAACATAATAAAAAAAATTAACACCTTTCAGACGTCATTTGAACGAAATAAAATTTTTCAAGAAGTTGTCGCAGTGTTGAGAAAAACTGGTTTCAAATTTTCGACTTTTAACTCATTATCGAGTTTTTCTAGATGTAACAATTTTTACAGAGATACTTATTTTAATTTGATTTTTAGGCTAGAAAAACTTAAGTTTACAAAAAAAAACTATATTTTTGGATGTATTATGACTTTGCGCTTCCTTGGCTACAAACATTTTCCAAAAGAAACTTAAAACTATTGTTCAAAGAAATAGAAATAGGAAAAAAAAAAGTTTTTTAAAAGAAAAACGTGTCCGATTATGTCGAATTGACTATATTTCTACGCAATTGTTTAGTTTTTAAAGTCATACCACATTTCTAATTTCAGTTTTTATACGAATATGGTCGAAACATTCTGTGCAACTTGCATAGCAACCGGCCGTCCTTGTTTTGAAGCTAGTAACATATGATCAAGTTTGTGAAGAGTCGATGAAAATTGTTTAGACCCCCCTTTTGTAAGTGCTGATGATTTTTTTCGCTTTCTTCAATCAAGTTTTAAAATTTTTTCAAATTTACTTTGTGTTTTTTTTAACTTTGACTTCATTTCGTTACTTAAAAGGAAAGTAAACTCACTATCAAACAGCGAAGGTGTAAAGTTCTCAAAAACTTTGATTGATTTCTACTTTTGAATCAAGAAATTAATTTCAGATCTCCCAGCGGAAGAAAACATTTACATAAAAAATTTTCAGTTTTCTTAAATTAACTTAATTTAATCAAAAAAAGTGTCACTCATAAATTGTTCTAGAATTCAAATATTTTTAAGGGCATCTGTTTTATCCTTTCAAAGTCGAAAGCTTTGATTTTCTAAAAGCTAGCCATTTGTTTTATTCATTTGGGTTCATTGTCTCTTTTCCAACTGCCAGTTGGCTATTTTTTATTTTTGCATGTGCACTAAATTGAGTTTGCCTACGTTATTTTTTCAGGTGTGTAGTTGGGACACGTTTTTGCAAGAGTGCTGCGACGTTGATCTTTGTACATTCGGAGACCCTCAGAGTGTGCCAATGTATGAGTTTGCAGCAAATGGTGTCATCCTACCTCTCTCTACCTCAGACAGAGAAGGCGAGCCTCGCTTGATGCACTCTTTGCCCTCTGGATTTTACACTCCATTCGAGAACCAGTTCGACAAATCTCATGTCAGGTTAGAGTTCACACATTAATCACATTGTTTTTCATTTAATTTTAAGCTCTTTGGAAAGGTTTTTATCATCACCACCAAGAAAAAATTCTAAAATATGTTCGAAGAGGCGAACTAACCGAGCAGAGCTGATATATTACAAACGGTGATATATTCAAATTAAATTGCTAGATCGCTCTTTGTTATACTTCTAACAGTTTTCAGAATTTATTTCAGTAATCTTTCATAAAGTGAAAGTTTTGAATTTTTGATCAACTTTTTATCAGGCAGAATAATGCCCGCATCCAAGTTTAGGCGTAAATAATCGGTTATAACGGACTCTTATGGTAATTTTTCGACAATTATAATTGATTATAATTACCAAAATTAGGTGTTTAAAGGATTTAAAATTGATTATAATCGTGATAACTTCCAAGAGATTATAATCTCTTATAACCGATTATAATTGGTTATAGTTCTTACAAAAAACCTTAGAATCAATTGTAATCCATTATTTTTATAATTGATTTTAAAGGATTTATAATTGATTATAACCGTGATAATTTCCAAGAGATTATTATCTCTTATAACCGATTATAATTGATTATAGTTCTTACAAAAAACCCTTAGAATCAATTATAATCGATTATAATTGATTATAATCTCTTATTTTGCCAAATTTTTGTCAATTCAAATTTATAATCGAGTTAAATCTTATGGCTTATTATTTTTGTGTCAATAAGAAAATCTCTGAAAGAGAGATCTCATGAACACTTTGGTTCATCTGAACGCAAAGTTATACCTCGAAACAAAAGTTTCATAGAGATCCTTTCATATTAATGGAAAAGTTCCCACGGTAGATGAAAAATAAATCTCCCGAAACAATCATGAAACTAAATCAACTTGCTGATGTTTTGGTGGTTGAAAAGCGTGAAAACAATTCTAATGGGGAAGAAATGAAAAAACAAAACTTTATAAATTTGAATTGAGTGGAAAAACTCAAAATCATTTTTCTCAATTTTCATAGGAACCAACGTTCACAAAAAGCATAAAATATAAGCAATTTAGATGCAACTTCTTAGACAAAATGGACAAACAAAAGGAATTATAATCAATTATAATAGATTATTATGGATTTTCTGCAAAACTAATGAGTTAGAAATTTGAATAAAAATAATGGATTATAATCAATTACAATCGATTATCATTTTTTCGAAAAATGGACGAATAAATAATCGATAAAAATTGATTATAATGGATTATAATTAATTATAATTTGATCTTAAAAAGAGAGATTATAATCGATTTTTAATTGATTAAAATCGATTGTTTCTCAATTATAGTGAGACTGGTACTAAAATCCTAATATAATTGATTATTAACACTTGAAACTGGATGCGGGTGCTTTTGAAAAACTATCAAAGATGCAATATAATTGATTGAAATTGAAATGAGTCTTTTATGTATTACAACTTTCAAATTTAAAGCACGCACTATGCTGAAATAGAAATCCGATTTATCACCTTTTGTAACATAACATCCGAGCATTTTCAAAAGAAAGGGGCACCGTCTATTTGTCACAGCATCATGTTTTGGCTTGATAGATTCGTGCATTTCCTTGAACGATAATAATATTGGCCTTACTCTTAATTTTCTAATTGAAAAGTTCTAAAAAAAGAGCAAAATTGGGGTAACGAAGAGATCACTTTCAATTCGATCAGTCTAAACAGCGATCTGATCAGATAAATTGTTGGAGAACAAAATTTATTAAGGCTTTAGAAACGGTCATTTTTTAAAAACGGGTCCAATCGAAAGTATGAGTTGTGGAAATCTCCCCTGTAAGAGCAGCTACGCCCAATGACGCTAGAACAAAAAATATGGCCCTCGGAACTGCAAAAGTTTGATTTTTTGATGGTTTTTTCTTTAATTATTATAAAACTAAATACAAAAACTACCTTACTAAATCTAAGATATTGAATTCAATCGAAAGAACAGTTTATGGGAAGTTATCCTGCATAAGCAGCTATTCCAATATTTTTCACATTTTAAGATCCAAAAAAGATCCTCGGGAAAAGTCTTTTTTAACCAATTTGTGTAACTGTTTGATTTTGCTCCAAACTACCCACCTGGAAATTTTAGTTCAGTGGAAAAAACGGGTTGTGAAAAGTTCCCGTTCATTAACGGCTACGCCGAAATGTTATCAAATCAAAATTAATGGCACACGGAAATTTTTAATGTTTTGATATTTTTTGAGCTTTTTTTAAATATTACTTAAACAAATTATCCAATCCAAATAGATTCAGCTCAAAAAAACGATTGAGCTCAAAAAAAAGCTTAGATATATTTTTTGAAAATTATCCTACTAAATAATTTGATCAAAACAATGTATAGACGGCTGTCCCTTAAATATTATTAGAAAAAAATTAATGGCCTTCGGAGAAATCAAATTGATTTTTGACGGTACATTGGAAACTTTTTTTTTTTTTTTTTCAATAATTACCCTGCAAGTTTAAGTTGATTTTTTGACCATTCATTGGAAAGTTTTAGACTTCTTTTTCCATAACTAACCTGCCAATTCTCAGATTAATGGTTCATTTGAAAAGCACGTTATAGGCTTCTTCTCTGCTTAAGCCGGTACGTCCTTGTTGTACGCTCTTATTCTCGAAAACTGCCCTGCCAAGTCTCAGTTTATTGGTTCAATCAAAAAACAGATTTTGAAATTTTCTCCGCATATGCCGGTGCGCTCTTTTTTGTGGTACACGTTATAGTCGCAAATTGGATTTTTGTGACGGTTTTTTGGAATCATTGTTTTTTCCTTGCTAATAACTACCAACTGAGATTAAGGGTTACGTCGAAGGAACTGGTTGAGTGAATTTTTCCGACAAATTTGAGACGAACCTGAAGTTAACTGGGAAAAAAACAAGTAATAGAAGTTTTCCTCGCATAAATGGTTCCACGCTCACTGGGTCGGTAAAAAAACAGTTACTGAGACAAATCCATTACCCTGGTAAGTTTTTTTAGTTCAATTGAAAGAACGAGTAATATGCATCTCCCCTAAATAAACGACTATTTCTTATGTTAGTATACGAAAAATAACTGAGGTTAAGTTCAAATTTTGCAAATTTGAAAAAAAAACGGATTTCATCCCGATCAGTAAAACATATCCAAAAAAAATATAAAAAAAGTTTAAAAGTTACTTCCAGCTTCAGCTAATTGGGTAATTATGACGCGAGCCGAACCAATCGGGTAATTTTCAAGGGGTTTAAATCTCAAGTGGTGGGAATACGATAAATAAGACAAAATATGGTGCATAACTCGACCGATATGCCATCCGCTCTTCATAGCTTTCCCCCGATTATAGTAAAATATGCTCAACTTGAATATATATTTGTGTGTGTGAATATATCACACACACACAAACAGGGAAGTGTAAAAACCGCTTTCCTTCTTCATTTTATGGTATCCAATTATGGGAAAATTAGCGTGGAAGTTGAGGAGGGGGAAAAGGGTGTGGCCTACATTGGTTAATAAAAGTTTTTTCACAGGTTTTTGGGAATGCTCAAAATTGCGCCTAACATGAGCTTTGGTTCATATCAGATAAAGTCTGGAGTGTTTCATTTCCGTGGACGCCTCTGGCTTTTCCGGGACGCTATTTACGTCGGCCAACTGAAGGAGGGGATAGTCGAAGTCAGAACTATGACCGAGTATGCATCTCTACTCAGCCAGAACATCTTCAACCGCGAAAATCTGTATGGGTTCCAGTGGCTCCAAGAATCATTCGATTCCGGACAAGTAAGTAACTGTTTTTAGAGGCTGTGTTTCTATGAAACAAAAATTGTAATTGGTGTTATTTCTCCTAGTGTTTTTTAATGGTGTGTTCCCACAAAGCCGCATTCTCAGATAGCCGAAAAGTTTTTTCCTAGATAGCCAACAATTAAGCAAAAAATGGTTTGACACGAGCAATAATTGCCACTTAACTAGTGGCCAGGCCCACAGTGACTTGTAATGGCTTGAACCGATCAGTCAACGCCGCGCAAATGTTGACCAGGCCGACCTAAACCAGTAAGTTTCAATCAATTTTTGGCTATCCGGCTAGAAATTTCATCTTCGGCTATCCAAAATTTGACTCATGGCACGCCGCCGTTATGCCGTTAAAAACTGATTCTGGTTCAACCTAGCGGGGTTGTTATGGTACAAGAATAAAAAACAATTATTTACAATATAGTAAATGTCTTCATCAAGCTAATTTTGGTTATTTTTGCTGCACCTTTGGCGCATCTTCGACAAACGGAGATCCGTACATCAAATATTTCGAAAAGTATTTCAAAAAAATGTCTGCTGCATATCAATACTTTCACGAAAGCTTTTGGAGTAACAAACTTTTCTTCGACTTTTTGCGAGTTGTCCTTATCTTGACGCCCCAATTTCAAAGAAAAAAACTGAAGCACTTAAGATTTGTGGCTTTTTTCACCATCAAGTTAGCGATTGAAAAAAAGGGTTTTAACCGACTTTATTTCTTATAACCGAATAAAAAGAGCGATTCCATTAGTTCTTATCATAACTAAGAAGATATTTAAAAATATTGGTTTGGCAAAAACTTGGTGTTTGAAAATTGGCAATTTGATTAAACGACTGAACTAGGTATGCATGCGTATAAAGTTCCATTTATGAAGCTCAATGAGTAGGGGTGGAATCATCAATATTACAAATTACTGCCAAAACAAGAAAAACATGAAGCAAACCGTATGTTCCCGTTACCTCTGTGCAAGAATACTCTCATAACATTCAGTACTAAATGAATAACTTTCAAATTTTTTTCGTTAATACTTCGGTACAATGTGCGGCATGCATTTTTGACTTACCATCGACACGAAAACCTATCGAGCACAATTTTTCCGGCCGCCAAAAGGGAAACACTCCCAAAATGCTCCATGATTTTCACGACTGTCCAAATTGTAAGCGAAATGTCATTTTGAATGTACAAATGCCAATTTTGAAAGCCAATATGCTGTATGCTAATTAATTTTCCACAGTTTTTGTTACTCAATTTTTTTAGTATCAGTAGTAAAGTTGTACGGCACTGGCATCCTAATTAGGATCAATGGCTGTAGTGCTATAGACAATCCCGAATTATCCCTATAGATTCTTAATGTTCACTATGAAAATGTTTTTGAAAAATAATTTTTGTCGAATGATCCCAATGTTTAACTTGCAAATGATTCTGTTGTTAAGGCGAAACCAAAATTGTTGAAGTGCACCAAAATGCAATTGATACAAAATGATTTATGCATTAAAAGATAACACTATTTGGCAGCCATTCTACAACCAAATCGTACTTACATGATCCGACGGGTGATAAAGAATAAATCGTGTTTGAAAAATTTACAGGACAATTGAGCTCTTTTCCACTTTGCCCACATTTCAAATTTTCAGATAAAAAGACAGTTAATTTAATGACTGCTATGATAATGAATGATAGTGAAACTTTAACAGCATGACAAAGAATGTCTTGCAAACTAACAAGAAGTTTTGAACCTGAGTGCTTTCGCCCGTAGCCCCTGCAATAAAACTATCACGTAAATCTCAAAAGTCGGGTTTCCATATGCATTCTTAACATGACCGTAGGCGTCATCAGTAAAAGAATTTAAAAAAATTGATAGCCTCGTCTAATATCTTTAGCTTTGACCTAATTGCGCCAAGCCACCCTTTTCCTGATCTGATTCTCATTATTAATTTTTTCATTATCTCAGTTTTACTTCAGTAATTCAGTCATATTATGTAAAAAAAAAACTTACAATATCTTCAAGTCTTGACTAGTCCATTACAAATAATATCAGTGTCTGATCCAGGAAGATCAGCTATCTACCAGACATACACGAGAGAATCGATTGCAGTCATCCATCAACAGAGAGAGAGAGTGAGAGAGAGAGAGAGAGAGGGAAAGAGAGAGAGAGAGAGAGAGAGAGAGAGAGAAATTTGGCTCCCCGAAAAAGCGACGGTAATCAAAACGAAGAATGGACTACAATAAGTCACATATTGCTACCGAACTACTTCCTTGATCTTATCGATCTACTTCGACAGAACCGAGAAAGAATGTACGAGAGTTGTACTATTAAAGAGAGCTATCCGGCATTAGAAAAGACGACACAACCGCGCTCGACCATTCTCCCAGAAGAAATATCTTCGCGTATGGCTGCGAGTCAATCCCGTTGTATGAAAATCAGGAGGGATGTAATCGTGCTTATGCAGAGCGCGAACCGTGTTGGGATATTCCGACAGTAATGTCTCCCGAGTCATTTGTGTATAATATTTGTCTCAGATTTTATCTTGCCTAGTAGACCAAATAAAATTTTCCCTGAAATGTTAGAAGAAAAAAACTTGACAAAACTTTCAAAAAAATCATAAAACGAGAATAATTTTTTGCACAATTTGTTGTTTGAGAAAGAATGAGATGAGAGAAAGAAAGATGAATACACTGGCTCAATAATAAAACCCATTTGTAATATTTTTTTTGAGAATTGTGTTTTCTTTTTAAAAGAAAGATAATTATAGAAGGTCCAACATTTTCATGATGGTAGTCCAACCATATTTATTTGGCTTTTTTCAAACACTCTCTGCTCTCTCCCTTTCACTATAAGCTGTGCCAAGTTGGGTTAGCCAGGTCTTACGCAAAGTATTAGAGATTGTCTTAAGCCATAATTCTGCTTTATATTACGTAGGGTTTTTTTCGAAACTCAACATGACCTTTAACCCTGCTCAGAAAATCATGGCAAATCCCAAACTGCTTTTCAGGCGTTCAGCTTTATTATGGATGGAATCAAGTTCAAGACCAAGATCCTAATTCATTTTGCAGTGGTTTAATTTTCAAAACAGTAAAAGTTGAATTTGAAAAATATTTCTCATCAATTTTTATGGAAGATTCATCAGTTGCAACCTTTGGAATGATTTCTTGGATACAATTTAAATTTATTTAGATTATGATTGATTTCTATTTGAATTGTTCTCTAAATTTTTTTTTCGTTCAGTTACTATGCACTTAGTGAAACATTATCAACAAAACGCACACTAGCAATTTGATTTTACCTCATTTTGCAAATTAAGTGTTTGTTGATTTTTCAAGGTCGCACGCGTTGCTTTGAGGTCCTTTACGAGGGTCGCTTCGTATAGCTTTCGTAGGTTCTTGTCTTGAGTTAGTCGGCGATCGAGTGAAATCAGTGTGGTAAGGGCTATGTATTAGTTGTTCTGTAGTTTGGTCTGAACCAATCTCGTATCTTTCTCCCGTGTGTTTAATTGTGTTTTCAAGAGTTCAAACTTCCGCTAGATTGTTTTTTTGCTTATACTTCATTTCGGGCTTTTTTCAGTCGTTTCTTCAATTTTCCAGAATTGCTGAACCAAGTAGTCTAATGGTTGCTCAACATATTCACTTGATTTCCTTGTAACTTTCACAGTGACTTTCAGAATTAGTTTTGGTTATTTTTTAATGTATGAAGGTGTGGGAAAATAAGCTTCAGCAACAAATATTAATAATTGCAATTTGTAGCAATCATCACTTGAGTCAATATTGCTATATTGCTCTAATGCCGGGGATCCTTCAGTTTCATATTGCAGAAAGTGAAGAAGTTCAAGTTCCGAGTTTTCAAATAGATTGTCACAAATCTTTAGTATGACAACTGTATATTACTCTTAAATTGCTACCCCTTCGTCACAAAAAAGACGTCTTGTGAAAATTTTTTCAAAAGTGGAGCTTGTGAAAGTTGACACCCAATCTCAAGTCTGTCGAAAATTGTCGAATATAATTCAATAGAGCGAAAACGACGTGATGGCAATTCTTTTGAACGCAAACTTACGGCCGATTAGCCAAAAACGAGTAGCACCGTCGCTGATGTAATTGTTTTGTGATGACAAGGCACTTGCAATAACAGCAATTGTAGCTTTGCAATCTAGCGAATACAGAATGAAACGGAAATCACAGTCGAAAAAAAACCAAAAAAACAACATTTTTGACAAAAGAATAAAAACAATTTCAAGAAAAAACAGCCACGAAACAGCCACCAATATTAAATTGTTTTTAACATCACTGATAGAGCAGCCACTAAGCAGATAAAATTGGGAAGGTGCACTGTGAGCAAAAAACAAAAAAAACATGCCACAAGAAATTGTTTTCTAGAAAAGTTTTTGAACAGTTTTTAAGACTTGAAGCTTTTACACCACAAACGTCTTGTTTCTTAAAAAATTTAACCGGCAAAATAAAAAAATGAAACATAGGGCGATATAATTTGGATTGCAAAAATCGAACTTGAGAAAGCATCTTCCAAATCTGATCTTCCGATGGTTGGGTAAGTTGATGAAAAACCAGGACGACGTCAATCATAGTAAATTTTGATTGAAACGAAAAATTTCATTTTCAATTATTTTGAAACAATAGATTTCCGACCGGGTCTCTAACGTCGGACTTCGAATTGGAACAGAATCTTGGTTACTTGTTGACCAGGTGGGAAGGAACCTTGAATTTGTTAAGGTTCAGTAAAAAAGAAAACTAAATTTTTCACAAGTAATTCTCATTTAAAAAGGAAAACTGGGCCGGCTGAAAATAGAACCAAGTCCCGAATCAGGGTTAGGAATGTTTAAAACATGTTTTAAAACAAGGCAAAAAAACACGTTGTAAAACAGAAAATAAAAAATAAATTTTTTATTTTTACACTTATATCGCAAAAAAAACTAGCTTTGTCTGGGAGTCGAACCGCTGCGATATGGGTATGAGCCACCTTCCCTTGTTGGGCCTGCTCGATCTCAGCAATGCTGCACTTATCATCTGAATCATTTTGTAGCAAGAGAAGAGATGACCATCTGACTCCCATTTTTCTTGACGCATATCTATCAGATCCTCGGTATGAGGGCAGAAAGCTAGAGCTGGACAAACTGTTTTAAAATGTTTAATTCTTTTTTTTTCAATTAAAACAAAACGATTTTTCCCAACCCTGCCACGAATCCAAAGAACGTTTTTCGTAATTTGAAGTTTTTGTAATTTGCTGTGTGATTGGAAGTTATGCATCATGGCTGTTACATGAATCGTTTAAATCCGCACATAATTGCACGATTTAGAAACAGCAGGTTTTGTTACATATTTGTATGATAGCTGTTCCTAGGAAAAAAGTCATGATCTCGATCACTCGAAGGGTGTTCTAGCAAGTGTAAAACTACTATTGCATTGACTGAAATTGATTTTTTTAGTAATAGGTTCTTTTTCTGATAGTTTTTAATCGTTTTAAAACTAGAATTAAACCTTATTTTTATTCTCCTGCTTCCTTTTTTTTCTTTTTCTTCTTCTCTCTTCTTCATCTTCTTCCTTCTTCTTTTTCGTTTTCTTCTTCCTTCTTCATCTTTTTCCTTCTTTTTCTTCTTTTTTCTTCTTTTTCTCTTTCTTTCTTCCTTCTTTTAGTTCTTCATCCTCTTCCTTCTATTGTTTCTTATTTTTTTTTTTCATTTTTCTCATTTTTGGTCACTTAACAACCATAGTTATTATTATGGTTAATATTTTAGTTTTTATGATGCATTACGAGGCCAAATTGTGCATTCTGTGCATTGTAAAAGGATTCCGCTACAGGTCAAAATCAAATTTGTCGCAACATTGCTACTTTTCTTTGATATTCTTTGCTGTTTCGGATTCTCGAAACAAATACTTAAAACCTTGTACCGCTCAAAATTGCTCCAAAATAGGTGAAATTTGCGAAATGGTAACTGAATTTGCGAAGTCCGCAACTGTATTTGCGGAATCCAGAACAGTTTGTGGAATCCACAAACAAATAATAAGACATGTATACTTATATTGAGCTGTTGCCTGATCCGCAACTGTAAGCAGAATCCTCAATTTTTAATTGGAATCCGCAAATAGTAAGTGAAAGCCGCAATTTGTAAGTAGATTCAGCATCTTATTTGCGGATTCAATTTCAATTAGCGGACTCCACTTACATTTTGCGGATTCCACTTACATTTTGCGGAATCCAATTACAGTTGCGGAATCCAGAACAACTAGCTATTTTTGCTTGTTGCATAATCCGCAACAAAACAAATGTGCCGACAAATTGAACGTTACAGGTAGTTGTACGCGGAACCCACAAAATATTTGTACAGGGAAGCCACTTACATTTGTTGAAATATTTGTCTCAGTAACTCAAGAACATATAGACGCAAAATTGTACGCCTATCCAGTGCAGAGCTTGGCCCCGTAATGTCATTATGATTTTTTTCTTTTAAAGATTATTAAGATTGTTATGATAACTATTAATATTATTATCATGATTACCATAGTTATGGTTATTAAATATTATTCTGATTTTTCATTGAGATATATTGTGTTTTAGTTCGGTTGTGTCACAGACGAGTTTACGCTTGACATGTCTTTGAAACAACAAAACTTTTACGAACGAAAACTTCTAAAGAGCCAGACAAGTCGTGCTTGTGCTGCGGTTCATGCGATGCTGAGAACGGCTGACAATAGCTTGGCAGCCGTATACCAAAAACGAACTCTTCAATGGTTTGCTTACTTTTTTGGCGATCTCCGCGATATGTTTCCCTCGTTCATTGACAAAGACCCCGATGAGGACGATCGATTCTTCCTGCTGGAAATGCTTTTATACGGGTTATTTGGGCTAACAAATTCGAGATGGTGTCCCGGCTCTTCTCGGCAACAGGCTCTCGATTATCTCCAAACTTTTGAGGCCTCTCTGTTGCTGAGGAAAAGAGAACCAAAGCACTTCAAGAACTGGTGCGAAAGAAAAGCGAGAAGCAGTCGAATCAGCAACCGGGTCTAAATTAACAATCGGATCCCGAATAAGCATTGGCTCTCTTTGAACTAGACTAAGAAATATCAGACCGAATATACCAAGATCATTAACTGAAGAACTGAGAAATGGGAAACCACATCAAGTAATTCAAATTGATTGAGTTTCAGATCTGCAAATATTTAACCACTATAGATCAAACAAAGCTACCCGCCTTGACCTCCATTGTCCAAAAAAGCTTTTCCACGGACTGAGTTTTGTGCAATTGGATGATAGTATCATCCAATACCACAAAACTTAGTCCATGAAAAAATTCTAGACATACAAATTTTGTAAATTTTATTCGACAAAACCAACGGAGCTGCCATTATATTTCATTGTTAAATTTGACAAAAAATCAGTCTGCATTTTGATTGATCGAAAGAAAAATGTTAGTGAAAAAAAAAACGGTTATCATACAGTTCCCTTTGTTTCTTTTGTGTTATTTATTAGAATAGCACTTTTAGGATACCGACACAATTTTTTTTTGCTTGATTACACTATTGGGAAAATGTTCAATGCAAAAATTAATTTTATGTGCGCACACAGTCTTGAGCACCCAAAA
>NC_087068.1:40259543-40321981 GCF_963678635.1 Symsagittifera roscoffensis
TGGCTATGGGTATTGGAGGAGTAGCACTTCCGTTAGCTCGGAAATTTATAGTACCAGCAGCAAAACGTATTGGAAAACAATTACTTGTTCAAGCAGCACCCGAATTAATAGACATAGCAACCAGGAAGAAAACGCCCAAACAAGCCTTGAAAAACACAGTAAAAAACACAATCAAAAAACAAGTTGGAGCTGGACGCAGTAAGTCCCATATGAGCAGAAAACGGAAGAGAGCAACAACAACAACAACAACAAGAAAAAGAAAAACAAAAGCTCTCATTCCACAGAAACGAACCCCACTGAGAAGTCGGTCCAACTTTTTCACCAAAGTACGAAATTATTTCTAATTTATTGCCAACTGAAGCAACTCACAGCTCATTAGATTTATTTGAAAAACCTCCTCTACTCGTTACATTTGAAAATGCGTTCACTCAAAAAATTGGTCCATCTTATTCACCTGATGTTCCTATGCTCGAATTTGAAGTTTTAGGAGATAGAAACAACTTTATCGATCTTCAACGAACTCGCTTGGAGATTGTAGCACGCGTTGTTCAAAATAATGGTAATGTACTGCGAACTCATGCTACAGAGGCAGCACAACGAGACACCCCATATTTGGTTAACAATCCACTTTCATCTTTATTTTCCGAATGCACAATGTCCTTGAATGGAGAAAAAATTTCAACAACCAATGCCAATTTTGCCCATAAGAGTTTCATTGAGACCGAATTTTCACATGGTAATGATGCAAAGAAAACATGGCTTGCTTGTCAAGGTTATTATTATGAAGATAATCCATCAGGTATTGATGGTGCTAATGGGCGAGCTGAAGTTGTCGCTGAACGTAAACGAATCGTAGCTGCATCAACCGAATTCCGTTTATTTGGTAAAATTGCTTGTGATTTTTTATCATTTGACAAACATCTTATCAGCGGTGTTACAATAAGACTTTCTCTGAGACGATCTCCAAATGACTTTGTTATCATGTCTGAGCATAGAGATAAACATTACCGTGTTGAAATCACAGAGGCTAACCTATATGTGCGCAAAATGATAGTAACCATTTTGTGCTATCGTCGATAGAAAAAACTCTGTTGAAAACACCCGCAATATACAATTATATTGAAGTTTTACCGAGAACTTTTTTGGCCACAACTGGTGTGCAAAGCTGGCGAAAAGAAGACGTTTTTGCCAAAAAGCCAGTTCGTCGAACGATTTTAGCAATGAGCTCGAATACAGCATACCTGGGAACTAACCGAACAAACCCGTTTCATTATCAAAAATTTCAGCTGAATGAAATCATTGTTTACTTAAACGGTCTGCCCATTGCAGGAACTCCTGTGTCAACGACTGATAACAAAAGAATATACTATAACACATTGGAAGCTCTAGACTTTGTTTTCAACAATAGTCATGGAATCAGTTTGGCTAATTATCACAATCATTATATTATGGCATTTGATCTCACATCTACTCAGGAGGCTTCACATGACTTTATTCATCCTGAATTGACCAATTGCACCATTTCAGTAGAACTGAAGTTTGATGCACCGCTGGGGGAAAATGTAGAGTTACTTTTCATGGGAGAGCGTGCATCAACAGTTTACGTGCGTTCCGATAGAAAAATAGCTAAAAACACTCTAATGAGTTGACTCGGTGAAAAAAAATGGACAATTTACAGATTATTGAGCTTATTCACGGATGCAAGCATTTGAAACATCAATTTTGTGGCATTTTCCCCGCTAACTTAGCATTTAATACAATATTGAAACGTGACAATACTTTCATGATAGTGAACGCATCAAACTCAGACCAGCCAGGAACTCATTGGTTACTGTTTGCTCAAGCTGGTGGTCAAATTTTTTTTGCAGATCCTCTTGGACGAAGCCTACACAACTATCCACATGTATACAAAAATATGAGACGTTCTATCCATGAGGGAAACCAAATACTGATGAATAAGCCAATCCAATCAGCTAACTCGGTCTTGTGCGGACTTTATTGTATTTATGTTGCTCATGTTATAATTTCATCTAAATTTGCTATAGGTTTCAAGGTTAATGACCATGACATGATGCGTTTTGCTAAACATATGATGTTATAACTTTGTGATACTGATGCATTTCTTTTATGATTTATAATTTACTTTTAAGAAAAAAACATGTTTTATGGTTGCTAGAACACTTGCCTCTGGCGTTATCGCAGGCTCTAAAAACCGTTTTCAGAGTTTAAATTTTTTTTCCATTATAAATTTAACAAACAAAGTATTTGAATCAATCTCTAAACGACCATACCCACTCAAAATGATATCAATAATTTTAGAAAACTCGGCGGCATTATCACCATTCAAAATATTAATGAAGCGTTCAATTGTTACATTAGTGATTAAATCAGTTTGAGTTTGAATGGATCGAGTTTGTGAAGCAAAGCAAACTTGTGGCAATCTTCTTCGTAGAGAAGCACCACCAATGTCAGTTGAATTGTTAAAAGAATTGTTGTAGTTGACAGCAATTTTTAATTTTTCCATCAGGGGTCCCGATAGGTGAAGTTTACTGCAACCCAATATTAGATGCTTGAAAGATGAGAGTAGACAAGGTACAACGAAAGTGGTTGAGGTCATCTTTTTCACTACGTCGACACAATCCTTGGTTACTTCGATGAGAACATGGATGTGGGGATGGTCATTGTCGAGCAATTGGGCGCAAGACTCGTTCTGAATTGAGTGGGTTGCAAATGCAAAATTTGTGTTTAGAGGGAGTTGTGAGGCGTCGGGTTCGTTGTTCAGAATAAAAAATTTAAAATTCTTTCGAAATTTTTTAAAAAATTCAGGCGACTGCTCATACATTGCTTCAACCATTCTGCTGGTTAAATCAAATTATTCAAACGTTTTTTTTTTCTGTTTCAGGCAACTCTACACTTTTTATTATTCGAGTATTCATCATCAGCATCGTTTTCATCGCCACTTTCAGCACATTCTTTTTTGAGAGGGACTAATCGTTTTGACGTGTATCGTCTTTTATGATGTTTATCATTTACAGCTGAGGAGGATGAGGAGGAGGAGGAAGAAGATGAAGTCTTTTCACCAGTTTGTTTTTTAACCAATTTTTTAATCTTTGAATAATTATCTGCCAAACAATCAAATTCTCTTGTCGTTAAGGTCACTGCTTGATAACATTCAAATACACCATATTCATTCTTTTTATATAACTTAACTGTGATATATGTACCCGTTTTGTCAAAAGTTTTCGTTCCAACCCGTACAATGCGTTTTTCTCCCGAAGATATATCTTGAAAATCATCGTAAAAGTCTGCATCATTTTCTAGCTACGAGTACATGGTGGTGGTGGTAACGGATGTGACTTGTTGGTTCAACTGTTTTATGATAGAATGAAATGAATAATGAATTGGATAGAAGATAAACAAATATCTGTGGATTTACTTTTATGGCGCCCCTTCAGCCTATAGCGGGAGAATTTAATTAGTTTTTGCAATTGGATTTGTATAAGATAAAAGCGTGTTTATTGCATCCGTCATTTCTGTCTGGAAAGCACTTGAATGGGTCATAAATCTTCATACATGTACTCACTTTGAAGTGGAGACCTTTAAAGCCCCTCGTCCGGGGGACATAAAAAAAAGGCGTCATGCACTCTATTTGAAGTAGAGATAGCATTAGCTTGCATCTGTCTGGCAAATTCCCGTTTTAGCTCATAAACCTCAACGTTTTTATCCTGGCGGCTTGCATGTTATCTCTTTGAAGTGTAAAATTTTTGTCATTTTGTGCTTAGGGTATCATAAAAAGGCGCCATGCTGTTTCTTTGAAGTATAGATTTTCAAAGCGTTCACATTTCTACTTAATTGCAAAAGCCCTGAAAACATATTAAAATTTCACAAAACCAGATTTATGGTAATTGGCTAAATTTTAGACCACCAGCAATAAAAAACTAAAAGTGGTAGGTCAAACTAAATCTACTCACTATTTTTATTCAATCTCTCAAAATCAGTCAATACAAAATTTTCAACGATGGCAACTCCACTGCAAATCATTTCAATTAATTCTCTTGAAAGAGCTATATTATACCAAACTTATACCAGAAATTCTATCGTAGTGATTCAACAGGAACGGAAAATGCGTCATCGAAAAACAAGTCCTTTCAACGATCTTGATCCAGGAAGCAGAGAATTCGATGAATGGGTCACTAAAAACCATATGATGTTACCCAACTATTTGCTAGATCAAATTGGTATACTCATACAAAACAGAAAACAGGTCTACGAGAGTTGCTGTGTGACTGAATCGTATCCTGCGCTGAAGCGCACAGATATTCAAGACCCTACTTGCCTTGATCGTTCACCGAGAAAAATACTGTTTAACTACGATTGCCAATCGATCCCCTTTTACGAAAATCAGGAAGGATCCATTAGAGATTTAGCAGAGCGAGAAAACTACTGGAACATTGAGTCGATTGATCACCAGATTCAACAGAGAAAAAAGATGAGGACCAGCAGACGCCCAAAACCCCAATAAAACCGGATATTTTTTCAATCACTCAACAACAGCAGCAGCATACTTCTTCTACTTCTTCTTCCGGCAGTCAAAGTCCCACTGCACCAAACTTAGTGGCTGAGACGCCGCCTATCAATGCTTGCTTTGCGCCAAAAAAACGCAAACTGCAATTTAGAGATCTCTGAAAACTCAAAAAAACTTTGTTTCCACCGAGAGTGCACCAGTTTGGGGGTTTATTATTTAGTTTGATAAGTTTTTATTATTGTGGCTGAATCTTTGTCTACGTTTTTCTTATGATTTTTTTCTAATTTAAAGTTTGCTTTGTGATTTTCAATCAATAGAAAGGAAATAAAAACAAAAGAAAAAATTAATAGAAAAAAATCAAAATAACTTTAAAAAGTCGGCATAAAAGTCTAAAAGATAAATTTCTGGTCAAATCCAACTTAATTATATCAGTTTTTTTTTAATGCTCATCAAAATCAAAAAAAAATAAATTGAATACTCTTTAAAAGATTTTATCTAATGATGTTGAAACAAAAAACATAAAAATGTTTTTGTTATGTTTTTTCATAATAGTTTTCAAAATATAAATATTAACACAGAAAAAGATAAAGAGAGAGAGAGAGAGAGAGAGAGAGAGAGAACTGACGATCCATAAACCCCATTATTATCCCTTTTGGGATATAGCTTTTTCAAAAGAAAGCTATTTATGGATGGGTCCAGCAATTCTGCCGGTTAATCAACCATAGTTACTTTTGGCTCTTTACACTCTGTTTTTTTTTTCTCTCTCTCTCTAATATGTCTACAGCCTGGTGGGTTAGCCAGGACTCTTAGGAGTAGACTTTAGAGAGTGTATGAGCCAGTATAAAGCATTATATATAATAAAATTACATGTCTATAACAGATTTCACGTTTAATAATACTCATTTTCAGGTTAAAATGGTTAAAAAATTCAAAATATGTTTTTTTCTCGATTTTTCAACATGGGTTACAACCCTGTCCAATAAATCACGACAAATTGATTGGACCAGGTTTCATTGGATTTGGAGACAAAAAAGTTTTTTTGTAATTTTTTTTTTTTTTCACTACAAGAATATGTACTAAAAATGAAACATCTCAAATTTTTGACCAAACATTACAGTGGGGCAAGCGTTTCAGAGGTTCCTATTGAATAGCACTGCCGGGTAGTTATTGCCTACTGTACCAAACGGCACTGCATCAATCTTTTGATGAACTATATGTGAAATTTGTCATAGAATACTAATTTATTTGAGAAATGAACAAAATTCTCAACTATCCTTTATCATTTTTGTCAGGTATATTTGACTTGACTTGATTGGTGGGTCTTTCTTGCTTGACTTGATTGGTGGGTTACCATTTTGGTTGAAACAAAAAAACTTGGCAAAAAAATTCAAATATATTTTCAATATTTAGTCAAGTTGACTAAACAGGGAAGTTGATAATAGCAGTGGGTGTTAAGATTCACACACTTTAGGTAAAAGAAATAACATTCCCGGGTTGATCCTTCATGGAATTGTCAGCTACTCTAACCACAAGTATTTATGCTGTTTAATACAGTTGAGTCATTTACCCAATATCGAATTGACAGTCATTTCATAAAACCATATAAAGCCCCAAAACTACAACCACTTCAAAGCCACTGTTGATTTTATGCTTCACCCACGTAATTGAGTTTAATTAATAGAGTCTTGATCCAAATTTTGTTTTTGAAAAAATTTTCACTTCCCGCTTTTGCTTTGTCAAAATCAGCTTTGGTAAAACTTGAAAAATTTCTGAACACTCAATCTTGAACCAACAATGCCTAACTCAAGTGGAAAACAGACACCAGTCATTTGTTCGACCTGCTCGAAAGTCTTTAGGTCACCAAGGAACTTGAGACGACATGAACAAAATATCCATAAGATATTCGCAGCCCCACCGCCACCAACTAAATGTGACGAATGTCGAGAATCCTTCAGCTCGCTGGCAGAAGCTAGGGAGCATGTCGAGCTAGCTCACAACGTCTCAACTGAGAGTCTTTGTATCTACTGTCATACAATCTTCCTCTCGGTTGAGAAGTTCCGGCAACATATGCCGAAAAACCATCAACTACCCATTTGGACTCCCGGAAATGAGGTGGGAACATCATCTGCTCCAACTGAATCTGCGTTTAGGGGAAAGTTAAGACGATACGAGTTGAGCGTTAAGGAGGATGAATTGGATCTGATGAATGTAATCATGCGAAACAAAGAGGAAATTGATGCGTTGATAGACGAAAGAGTGCAGGAAGGACCCTGTAAATTTCAACTGCATGTGGACGTGAGTATGATAAAGTTCTCGAGCGATACAAACGAAACTGGTGACGGGGAGTTACGCCACG
The DNA here is from genome assembly GCF_963678635.1 of Symsagittifera roscoffensis. NCBI lineage: Eukaryota > Metazoa > Xenacoelomorpha > Acoela > Convolutidae > Symsagittifera > Symsagittifera roscoffensis. The sequence continues at coordinate 40,266,425 of NC_087068.1, forward strand.
AGAAGACAATGTTATATCTGAATTCTAAGATGATCAATGTTTTCTTCAATGGAATCGAGAAAGAGACATATTTGGAAATGATTGAGCATATGGTCAATGCCATCAACACGTTCGCTTCTCACGGTAGCGGTTGGATTGTGGAGCGCATTGAAAAGCTGGCTGTAAGTTTTGCAGCATTTTCTCCTATCCGTGCTGGCTCATACATTGACCTTCCCGATTCATTGAAACCGGTGAAACAGAGTTTCACCAACATTAAAACGAGCAACGATCAGAAGTGCTTTCTATACTGCTTTGTGGCCGCGTACCATGATCGATATTCAGATACCACAACTGCTCTTTATCCTGCTGCCCAAAGCTACCAACATCGAAACAAACTGAAAAATTACAAGCTCTCCCAAGAACATGTTGTGAAAATTGAAGGCTGGTACGAGATGCCAATGGGACTATATGATATCGACCGATTTGAACAACTTAACAACTGTCAAGTCAATGTATTCCGGTGAGCATTGATTTTTTTTTTGACAAAACATTTGTTTAATCATGTATAACACATTACGTTCATCCAGAAACCCGAGCACTCAATTGTTTGTTTTCATTAGGTACAAAGAAGGTGAATTGCTACCTTTGAGAGTGTCCAGCAAATACTCAAGTGATCTATGTGTTGACCTACTACTACTCAGCAACGGACAGACTCATCACTATGTGCTGATCACTGATTTGATGAGGGTTGTGGAATATGTGCGTGGAATATGTGCGTGGAAAACTACACCGAGACCGAAACCAAATTTGCCGCAAATGCTTCCATACATGTTCATCCATCGATACACTACAAAGGCACCAGGAAGTGTGCTACCAAGACGAGGGAGTGGTAATCACTATGCCAAAACCGGGAAAGGACACTCATCGTTTCAAAAATTTAACTGCCCGCTGGTATGTACCGAGAGTTATTTACTTTGACCTGGAATTGCTACTACTACCCGTATACGGACCGCAACCCGACCCCGAAAAATCTAGCCCAAACACTAGAGATTCATCAACCATGCGATTACGCTCTGGCCGTTGTTGAATTTGGGAAGCGTGAAGTTTTAAAGTTTGAACTGAAGAGAGGAGAAAATGTTATGAAGGAATTGATCGCCTCGCTCAAACCGAAAACGAAAATATTACACGTTCACTGGCACACCAAGTTGCACGCGTGAAGAAGCGCACAATTGTTGGATATGTGAAACAGAATTTGCTGACAATGACCAAGTTGTACTTGATCACTGTCACTATACCAACAAGTTCTTGGGGTGGGCGCATAACGAATGCAATATCAATCGAAAAACGGCGAACTATATACCCGTAATAGCGCATAACTTGTCAAACTATGATCTGCATTTCATTATAAAAGCGCTCTCAAACAGTAACCCCGAAAACACTTACTCAGTGATCCCTTCCACTGAGGAGAAGTTTATATCACTCACTATGTCGGTCTATATCAAATCATACACCGATAAAAACGAAAACTCAAAAAAGTGTATGAAAATCTACGTTTCATAGACTCCTATAAATTCATGCTGTCCCCCCTTTCAAAACTTGTCGAATACTTGCCGGAAGAAAATTTTTTCCTACTGGAAAATTACTTTGAAGAACTTGGTTACTCATCAGAACAGATAGCATTGCTAAAACAAAAAGGTTTCTACCCGTATTCATACTTTAGTAGTTTTGAAAAGTTTCGAGAAACCCGACTGCCACCTAGAAAAATGTGGAGCAACACTTTACAGGGAGGGGAAATAAGTGTTTCGAAAAATCAGTACAACCATGCCATTAAAGTTTTCGCCGAAATGAAATGCGCATCACTAGGCGAGTACCATGATGTATACCTAGCAACGGACGTACTACTACTCGCTTCAGTATTCGAAGCCTTTCGTGAAGTTTGTTACGAAACGTACGGATTAGATTGTGCATGCTACTTCACGGCTAGTAACCTCTCGGGCGATGCATTCTTAAAAGTCTGCAATGCAGACCTCAAGTTACTTACTGAAAGGGAGCATTTGAACATGGTTCAAAAAATGATACGGGGAGGGATGTCATCGATATATGCACGCCGTTTTTTTAAAGCCAACAACAAATACCTCGAAGACTACAATCCTGAAGAGCCCTCTAGCTATCTATTGAATATAGACGCTAACAATTTATACGGGGGTATTATGAAACACTGTCCGCTTCCCATCAAAGATTTCCCAGCAAACCGACGATAAATCTGAGTGGGGATACATTTTGGAAGTGGATCTCAGTATACCTGAAGAACTTCAAGATTACTTTGCAGACTACCCGCTAGCCCCCTCACGTGAAGTTATCGGCACGGATAAACTAAGTAACGAGCAAATAAAGATGTTAGGGGAGATGGGGGTCACGTCGCTACCAAAGGTACCAAAACTGGTTCAAACATTAGATCCAAAGGAAGGGTACGTTCTGCACTACCTTACATTAAAACTCTATATAGAACTAGGCTTAAGAGTTACCAAATTGATTAAGGTCTTAAAATTTCGTCAAGGTAGATGGATGGAGCCCTTTGTCGATTTAAGCACTCAATTGAGAATGTCAGCGCGCTACAAATTTGAAGAGAACTTCTACAAGCTCATCGTAAATTCAGCATTCGGTAAAACTATGGAATCAAAACTAGGACGCAAAAGACTAGAAATTATTAGAAATGAAAGAGAATTGCTTCAAAAAACAGCTTTGAGCACGATGAAAAGCTTCCAGATAATCGACGAGGAAGTTGCTACTGTTTGTTTTGCTGTAACGAGTATTTTGTGGGACAAACCCATGATAATTGGTGCAAGTATTTTGGATTTGTCGAAAAGATTCATGTTTTACTTTCATTATCGGCAAATGAAAGCAAGCATGAACCTTGAACTGCTATACAGTGACACAGATTCGTTTATTTATGCGATAAACACCGAAGACGTATACGCAGATCTGCAAAAACTGACCGATAGTTTCGATTTTTCCAACTACCCAAGCGATCACTTCTTATTCAGCAATGTGAATAAGAAGGTTGTATTGAAATTTAAGGACGAGGCGGCGGGAAAAATCATTGCAGAATTCATCGCGTTGAAACCAAAGCTCTACTCGTTGAAATATGCAGGTTAGTATTGAAAAAAAAGCACCTCGCCAAGCCCCCTCCATTTCGTTACATTAAGGGTTCCCTTCATTGGGGTTTTGGATCTTGTTGGGACCAAATCAATAACTTTTGTTGATCCCTGTCAATTTAATTAGACATAACTAGCCCTGAAACGCTCTGATTCTTCATTTAAAAACTTAAAATGAAGAACCATTCATCATTTAAAATGTTTTAAACAAATACTCACCACAAACGCACTTTTGTAACTTTTGACGTGAACAAATTTAAAATTTTGACATGGAATGATTTTTTGATAATGACACGATTTGGAATTTTTATGATTTGGAATGAATAAAGATATTTAAACTTTTTGGAATTGAAAAACTTGGAATGTTATTAGATATTGAGTCTTCAAAATAATCAAATTTGGGAACCGTTTTCGTTAATAATACTAGAACTGGGCTTGCGAATTTTTATGGGCTTACAAAGCTAAAATATGTTTATGGGCTAATCTTTGTTCTTCATTTAGATTCATCTAGCAAAAGGAGTGCAAAAGGAGTAGTACAACACTCACAGCAGCAACTTACACACCAGAGGTTCAGGGAAACATTACTGAGTGGAAAAACCCTTCGTATATACAACTACTCAATAAAATCGAAAGCCCATACCAACATAACCATAGCGCAGAACCGAATTGCTCTTTCACCCTTCGATAGTAAGCGGTTCTTACTATTCGACGGGATAGCTACATTGCCCTTTGGACACAGGTCTACAGAAGAAAATGTGTTCCTCGAGGCCATTGCGGAAGAAAGCGAGTGGGCAAACTCACAGTTGACAAATACCCCGACTTATAGCAGCGAAAACAGCGAAAGCTGGCAATCGCCGGAATTCCGGGTCCCAGATTGGGGCTTTCTTCAAGAAAGCTATACGGAGGAAGAGCTTCAAGAAGAAAGCGCAGCTAGCAGTTCAAGAGACCCTCCGCCTATCAATAATCCATTCATTCTAACAGAAGCGTCTGTTCGTTCTAGTCAGAAAAAAAGGAGAAAACTTGATAAAATTGATCAATAAAATTTTTCACTTGAAAATGTCGGCTAAATTGCCTTGTCACTTGGAATTACGGCTGTACATTTGTAAATATAAAACATTCAACAAACATTGTCTTAAGTTAAATAGACCGGCGCAAAAGAGACTGGTAATTGCAACTTACCCTTGAAGCAGGAGCGAAGGATTGCGTATTTAGTTTCCCAAAGTAAGCTAATAGTAAGGCTAAAAGAATCAAAATGGTGCAAGTCGAAAATAAGGGAGACTTTGAAATAAGTTTGAAAATAAAATAAGAAAGAGAAACGAACAATAGTTACCAAAATTTTTTAAAAGGAAATTTGAATGGTACTTTATGTAAACTCATATTTATATGAACGAAAAGGATTAGCTTTTAGATAAAAATAAGCGAGAAAACCGCAGCCGGATATACCCATACTTATTTAGTGGTGGGAAAGTTTGGAAGGAATTAAATTTAACCACCGCGCGAAAATAAATACCAAAGTATTTTGTCTGTCGGGTGTCCTAAGAGAGGGGTCTTTTTATTTCGGGCAGGGTACTTTGAGGTCTTTAAAAAAGATGGGTCCTTTTGGACCCTACTTTTGGTAGGACCCCAAAGACCCCTACCGTCGAAAAGACCCCCCCCCCTAAGGACACACGGCGGATTACAATACTACTGACTACAATAAGTCACATATAGCTACCGAACTATTTCCTTGATCTTATTGATCTACTTCGACAGAACCGAGAAAGAATGTACGAGAGTTGTACTATTAAAGAGAGCTATCCGGCATTAGAAAAGAGCGAGTTAAGCGACACAACCGCGCTCGACCATTTTCCCAGAAGAAATCTCTTCGCGTATGACTGCGAGTCAACCCCGTTGTATGAAAATGTACGTGTTGCTTTGAGGTCCTTGAGGGTCGCTTCGTTTAGCTTTCGTAGATTCTTGTAATGAGTTAGTCGGCGATCGAGTGAAATCAGTGTGGTAAGGGCTATGTATTAGTTGTTCTGTAGTTTGGTCGGAACCAATTTCGTATCTTTCTCCCGTGTGTTTAATTGTGTTTTCAAGAGTTCAAACTTCCGCTAGATTGTTTTTTTTGCTTATACTTCATTTCGGGCTTTTTCAGTCCTCTTTCTTCAATTTTCCAGAATTGCTGAACCAAGTAGTCTAATGGTTGCTCAACATATTCACTTGATTTCCTTGTAACTTTCACAGTGACTTTCAGAATCAGTTTTGGTTATTTCTTAATGTATGAAAGTGTGGGAAAATAAGCTTCAGCAATCATCACTTGATTCAATATTGCTATATTGCTCTAATGCCGGGGATCCTTCAGTTTCATCTTGCAGAAAGTGAAGAAGTTCAAGCTCCGAGTTTTCAAATAGATTGTCACAAATCTTAAGTATGACAACTGTATTTTACTCTTAAGCTGCTACCCCTTCGTCACAAAAAAGTTGACACCCAATCTCAAGTTTGTCGAAAATCGTCGAATAAAAATTAAGCAATAGAGTGAAAACGACGCGATGGCAATTCTTTTGAACGCAAACTTACGGCCGATTAGCCAAAAACGAGTAGCACCGTCGCTGATGTAATTATTTTGTGAATGGTTCTATACTGAGATGACAAGGCACTTGCAATAAAAGCAATCGTAGCTTTGCAATCTAGCGAATACATAATGAAACAGAAATCACAGTCGAAAAAAAAACCAAAAAAAAAAACATTTTTGACAAAAAAAATAAAAACAATTTCAAGAAAAAACAGCCACGAAACAGCCACCAACATTAAATTGTTTTTAACATCACTGATAGAGCAGCCACTAAGCAGATAAAATTGGGAAGGTGCGCTGTGAGCCGAAAACAAAAAAAAAACATGCCACAAGAAATTGTTTTCTAGAAAAGTTTTTGAACCGTTTTTAAGACTTGAAGCTTTTACACCACAAACGTCTTGTTGCTTAAAAAATTTAACCGGCCAAATAAAAAAACATAAAACATAGGGCGATATAATTTGGATTGCGAAAATCGAACTTGAGAAAGCATCTTCCGAATCTGATCTTCCGATGATTGGGTAAATTGATGAAAAACCAGGACGACGTCAATCATAGTAAATTTTGATTGAAACGAAAAATTTCATTTTCAATTATGTTGAAACAATTGATTTCCGACCGGAACTCTAACGTCGGACTTCGAATTGGAACAGAATCCGTGTTACTTGTTGACCAGGTGGGAAGGAACCTTGAATTTGTTAAGGTTCGGTAAAAAAGAAAGTTAAATTTTTCACAAGTAATTCTCATTTAAAAAGGAAAACTGGGCCGGCTGAAAATAGAATCAAGCCACGAATCAGGGTTGGGAATGTTTAAAACATGTTTTAAAATAAGGCAAAAAAAACACGTTGTAAAACAGAAAATAAAAAATAAATTTTTTATTTTTACACTTTTATCGCAAAAAAACTAGCTTTGTCTGGGAGTCGAACCGCTGCGATATGGGTATGAGCCACCTTCCCTTGTTGAGCCTGCTCGATCTCAGATATGCAGCACTTATCATCTGAATAATTTTGTAGCAAAAGAAGAGATGATTATCTGACTCCCATTTTTCTTGCCGCAGATCATCGGTATGAGGGCCGAAAGCTAGAGCTGGACAAACTGTTTTAAAATGTTTAATTCGTTTTTTCAATTAAAAACAAAACGATTTTTTCCCAACCCTGCCACGAATCCAAAGAACATTTTTTGTAATTTGAAGTTTTTGTAATTTGCGGTGTGATTGGAAGTTACTGCATCATGGCTGTTACATGAATCGTTTAAATCAGCACATAATTGCACGATTTAGAAACAGCAGGTTTCGTCACATATTTGTATGATAGCTGTTCCTAGGAAAAAAAGTCTTGATCCCGATCACTCGAAGGGTGTTCTAGCAAGTGTAAAACTTCTATAGCATTGACTGAATTTGATTTTTTTAGTAATAGGTTCTTTTTTTGATAGTTTTTAATCGTTTAAAACTGGAGTTAAACCTTATTTTTCTTCTCCTGCTTCCTTCTTTTTCTTTTTCGTCTCTCTTCTTCATCTTCTTCCTTCTTCTTTTTCTTTTTCTTCTTCTTCCTTCTTCATCTTCTTCTTTCTTTTTCTTCTTTTTTCTTTTTCTCCTCCTTTCTTCCTTCTTCTTTTAGTTCTTCATCCTCTTCTTTCTATTGTTTCTTATTTTTTTTGTTTTTTTTCTTTCATTTTTTTTAATTTTTGGTCGTTTAACAACCATAATTATTATTATGGCTAAGATTTTTGTTTTTATGATCCATTACGAGGCCAAATTGTGCGTTCTGTGCATTGTAAAAGGATTCCGCAACAGGCCAAAATCAGATTTGTTGCGGAGTCCGCAACATTGCTACTTTTCTTTGATTTTCTTTGCTGTTTCGGATTCTCGAAACAAATACTTAAAAACTTGTACCGCTCAAAATTGCTCCAAAATAGGTGAATTTGCGGAATGGTAACTGAATTTGCGGAGTTCGCAACTGTATTTGCGGAATCCAGAACAGTTTGTGGAATCCACAAACAAATAATAAGACATGTGTATAGTTATATTGAGCTGTTGTCGAATCCGCAACTGTAAGCAGGATCCTCAAATTGTAAGTGGAATCCGCAAATAGTAAGTCAAATCCGCAAACTGTAAGTAGATTCCGCATTTTATTTGCGGATTACATTTCAATTAGCGGACTCCACTTACATTTTGCGGATTCCACTTACATTTTGCGGATTCCACTTACATTTTGCGGAATCCACTTACAGTTGCGGAATCCAGAACAGCTAGCTATTTTTGCTTGTTGCAGAATCCGCAACAAAACAAATGTGCCGACAAATTGAACGTTACAGGTAGTTGTACGCGGAACCCACAAAATATTTGTACAGGGAAGCCACTTACATTTTGAAACTTGTTGAAATATTTGTCTCAAGAACTCAAGAACATACAGACGCGAAATTGTGCGCCTATCCAGTGCACAGTTTGGCCCCGTAATGTCATTATAATTTTTTTCTTTTAAGGTTGTTATGATAACTATTGATATTATTATCATGATTACCATAGTTATGGTTATTAAATATTATTCTGATTTTTCATTGAGATATATTGTGTTTTAGTTCGGTTGTGTCACGGACGAGTTTACGCGTGACATGTCTTTGAAACAACAAAACTTTTACGAACGAAAACTTCTAAAGAGCCAGACAAGTCGTGCTTGTGCTGCGGTTCATGCGATGCTGAGAACGGCTGACAATAGCTTGGCAGCCGTATACCAAAAACGAACTCTTCAGTGGTTTGCTTACTTTTTTGGAGATCTCCGCGATATGTTTCCCTCGTTCATTGACAAAGACCCCGATGAGGACGATCGATTCTTCCTGCTGGAAATGCTTTTATACGGGTTATTTGGGCTAACAAACTCGAGATGGTGTCCCGGCTCTTCTCGGCAACAGGCTCTCGATTATCTCCAAACTTTTGAGGCCTCTGTTGCTGAGGAAAAGAGAACCAAAGCACTTCAAGAACTGGTGCGAAAGAAAAGCGAGAAGCAGTCGAATCAGCAACCGGGTCTAAATTAACAATCGGATCCCGAATAAGCATTGGAATCTTTGAACTAGACTAAGAAATATCAGACCGAATATACGAAGACCAATAACCGAAGAACTGAAAAATCGAAACCACATCAAGTAATTCAAATTGATTGAGTTTCAGATCTGCAAACATTTAAGCACTAGAAATCAAACAAAGCTACCCGGCTTGACCTCCATTGACCAAAAAAGCTTTTCCACGGACTGAGTTTTGTTCAATTGGATGATAGTATCATCCAATACCACAAAACTTAGTCCATGGAAAAATTCTAGTCATACAAATTTTGTAAATTTTTTCCGACAAAACCAACGGAGCTGTCATTATATTTCATTGTTAAATTTGACAAAAAATCTGTCTGCATTTTGATTGACCGAAAGAAAAATGTTAGTGAAAAAAAAACGGTATCATACAGTTCCCTTTGTTTCTTTTGTGTTATTTATTAGACAAGCGCTTTTAGGATAACGACACATTTTTTTTTGCTTGAATACAATATTGGGAAAATGTTCGTATTTGAATAAAGAACATTTTTTTTCAATGCAAAATTAATTTTATGTGCGCACATAGTCCTGAGTACCCAAAAATTTCAGTTTGTTTCTGGTTATACAGCTACTTTGAAAATTCTCAACCTCTTTCATTTTGTCCTAGACATTACTACCAAAAACAAACCCGATTAATTTTTTTATATAATTTGATAATTATTAAGTATAAAAAAGTGATAACCTCATTTTACATTTTATACAGTAAATCATTAAGAGGCCAAACTGTATATTTTGTGAATTGTAAGAAGAATCCGCAACAAGGACGCTCTTTTTAATCTTTTGTTATTTCATTCTCTTTGATCGTTCCAACAAAATTTTAACATATTTCAAGACTTGTCTCTGGAATCCAGGAACATAGAGACACAAAATTGTTGACCTATCAATGCACAGTTTGGCCTCGTAATGATTTTAATGCATGCTGGTCTCGAAGCATAATGCTTTCGAAATTAGAGCAAATTCAAAGACTCAAGGATAGGAAAACTCATGGTCTTTTGCGCAAACTGTTTTTGCTTGCGACACGCCAGACAGCTATATTAAAAAAAAACTTTTTTGGTTTATAAAAAAAACTAATCATATAATTGTTCCGACTTTCGATACGAAAGTAACGGAATATTTGTGCTCGGGGTGGGTTTTTTTTCTTCAGACAAGTTTCGACTTTTTAACTAGCCATTTTTGACGGAATTTTTTTATATCGTGCAAAAGGTATTGTTATCTTGAGCTTAAATTTGAAAAGATATTTCACCTGTGATCATTTTTCGTAAAGTTATGAGGGCTTAAAGATTGCCATTTTAGCCATTTTGACCAATTTGGGACAATTAACGCGCGATATAATGCGCGCTATTAACGCGTAAGCGGAGATTTAGTCCGTCTTATAAATCGTTCCAAATTGGTTGAACGAAGCTTATTTGCCATAATTGATTTGTTACAAGGAACGAAATCTATCGTTTTGTACTTTATATGGCGTGTGGGGGGATGATTTTCATAAAAAATTGCAAATTTTAGAAGAAAAAAAATTTCGTTTTATTTTATTTCATTTAATTTTTAATGTTATTACTGCTGCTCCATAAACCTTTAAAGGCAGTCGGAACATTCAGGGCTTCGCCCTGATACGAGTAGTCTTGTTGTCATTTATGAGAAAATTTCGATCATAGACCTTCATGTTTTTTTCTGTATTTTTACAAATTGTTTGACTAGCATTTTTATATTTATGGAAATTGTATGACTAGCAATTTTCGTCAACGCGGGTAGCACTAATCTTCCATGCATGTTGTTCGTTGAAATCTTCTTTCTAACTAGAAAACCAGCGCGGCAAAAGACTTGTCGGTTTTGAATATTGTGAGCAAGAAAAAAGGCATAAGCTTCAACCAAATATAATAATGTGAAATAAAAAAATTTACGATTGACTTATATATCAATTAATAAGGTAATTAGGACAGTTCCGAGAGAAACATTGATTAAGAAATACATTTACGAAGCAAATTTAGGTGGCTGTTGTGAAAGTAGAACCCAAGGTTCCGCCTAGACTTTCCACCCCAGCATTTAAAAAAAGTGGCGGACTGCTCTGGGTTCAGATTGAGTTTGAAATTAAAATTGAAGGAACAAAGCGATCAGTAAGACCTATTTTGGTGACTCATTGCTGTTTTGAAAAAAAACTATAGAAACAAAATAGAACTATAAACAAAACAAAACTAAAGCCCGAGAATAATTACTCAAATTTGAAGTAAAACAAAAAATAGTGCGGCAGTTTGCTCTCAGTGCTTCCCATGGCTAATTTAATAGTTATTGTGAAAGAAACTAGTTAAAAACTTTAACCGCACAAATAATTTTTAAAAAACAAAGTTGCTTCATGATTGTTTTATTTTTTGAATTTTTTTGAACAGCGCAGTTTTTTTAATTTTTGAACTGTTAATCAATAGTTTTGCGCTCCTAATTGATAGCTTCCATAACCGAATTTCGATAGTCTGTACCGGGTTTCAAGTCGCGGAAAAATTCCGGAAAAGCGGTATCTCGCTAGCGATGGTAGAAAAATAAGCTAAAACTAACTTGGTCGACTTTGTATTTGCTCAAATTAACAATTTTTCTATAAAATTCAGTCAGTTTTTCCCGTTGGAATTCAAGTGAAATACATTCCTCGGCCGAACCCACTCGAATTATTTGTCGCTCAATTTTTTTCAGGTCAATTTTTTTGGCCAGTCGATTGTTTTACCTGCTTCGAACTCAGTCAAAACTCAAAATGTTTTTCTCCAGTCGTTTTGCCAAAATGGATCTAAATATATCTCGAGGGGGACAAAAAGGCCGGTCGCTGACACAATACCTCAGTCTGCAAAGTCTGCAAACACTAATTATTGGTCACAGCATTCTAAAAATTCCCAAATATGGTCGCGGCAGTCTGGAAGTACCAATTTTTGTCGCGACTGTCTAAGCATAAAACCACAACCTCATCCGAAATAAATATTCCATTTTTTAAAAAGAAAAACCCTGTTTGGTTTAAAAAGGCTTTATCAAAAAGTAGTGATATCATTTTTTTATTCATTTTGAGACGCTGTCAAAACCATTTTCATGTTTCTTAAACATGTTTGTGTTTCTCAAACAGATTTGTTGAAAGTGATTTGAAAATGAGAAAATCGGCGTTTGACTTTGTGAGGATCTGAAAATTGAACATGTGGCCATTCAAAAAAAATAATAATTTGAATTGATATTCAAAGTAAATCCAGCCTGATTGTCTTCATTTATTTTGTCAGCTCAGAAAAAATTGTATGTAAACTGGTTGGTTCAGATTCGGATGAATAAAGTATCCGTTGAATACGATGTAAAGCGAGTGTTGTACAGAATGATTGTTTTATTTAATCCTAAAAGATCACGGTTGTTTTTGTATTTCAATGATTTTTTCTTTGATGACAATTTGTGAGCTGTGAGAACATATTTTCAGCAGTACCGCGCTGATTTAAGTTATTCGGACAAAACAACAAAACATGAAACTTCAAATGCGTTTTTCTCAAACTGCGTTGAGATAAAAAAAAAAATGATGAAAACCAAAGTTGAGGCTACACTGTTCTGAAACTTTGTTGTGCTAAACAAGAGGGGCTCAATTTAAATTAATTTGATCAACAATCGACTAATTAGATCTAGCGTAATCTGTATTTAACTGAAATAAGGCAAAAAGATCCTTTTTTAATGTAAAATGATGGTTCCAAACTTCGAAAAATAAACTGCATCATACAAAATCAGGTAAAAATCTGAGCAACTTTTTTCTTCATCGTTTCTTGACTGAAAATAATCAAGTTTGTGATAAACGCAATTTTGTTACTTTTTGTTTAAAAAACCTTCATATATTTAGATCTTTTGTTTAAAAAAATAGAGCAAGAAGCATAACTCCTCTTTGATACAATAAAAGCGCATAATATTTTCTCAGTTCGAGCGTGAGTTTCATTTTTTTGCTTCTAAATTACTTGGTCACGATGAGCTCAACGGAAGTATGCGGTGACAGTAGAACCTCATATCAACTACAGGTTGTGGGCGGTAAATGAGAGACAAAAAAAGAGTAAAAACTGAGTGATGTCTATCGAGAAGTGAAAAAACTTAGAGCTCTAGCTATACTTAACTTGACCTCTTAGTGGATAAAAAACTTGATCTAAATCAAAGTTATACAGATGATCGATTGATCGATAATTGTTTCGGAAATAAATGAAGATAGGATTGAAAAATGTCGCCTTTTGTCTAGCACAGACTTTGATGGATTGTTACAGAGTGTAATATGGAAGTTCATATACTTCACAGATAAATATAAAGTCTTTAATGCTTGTCGTCAATTACATATATTAAAAATGAAAAATCAAAAAAAATTACGTGAGCGGGCATCTACACTCAACTGAGGCTGTCGTAGGGTCGGAGGCTGCATAAGTGGGAAAAATTATATCAAGCTAGAGTTGTATACTCTTAATAATACCAGCAAACGGTGAAAATGAGCGTGGTTTTTTTCTGTGAGTACCCTAAAAGACCGATTTGCTGAAATAAAACAAAACAGCTATCAAACTCAATCGACCAAAAGTACTTAGAGCGGCCGAAGGAGAGGATGATTCCAGTTGTCCCATGTAAAAAAAAGCAATAAAGTGGCAACACTTGATGTCATGAGTGACGACAACCGAGACTGAAATTTCTAACTAAGAATACAATAAAATTTTCTTGAATACAATAAAAATGTCTTTCTTGAATACAACAAAAATCAATTGACATGGAAACCTTAAGTGGACAGAAACTTCTCGTGGGTTTGTTCTCAATCACCTGTTTCAGTTCTTTTTGCGCTTTTTCTGTTCTTTTCTTCAAAGTTTTCCTCAAAGAGTTAACATTATCCTTCAAGGTAACAACAAGAAAATTCAAAATATGTCTTTGCCCGAGTTTTTTGAAAGCATGAGTGTGAAAAAAACATGTTTGTTTATTTTACAAAACTATACAATTTTCTATTTAAAAAAAGCGAACAGAATTCCGGAAGAAAACAAAAAAATTCAATTGCAGCTTATCTCTTTGCACACCTTTTTTTACCAATTAAACGTAATTTTTTCCCGTTTTCAATGACGATAACCTGACTGTGAATTTGACTTGCTGTTCTTTCGCTGATTGAGGTAGGGTCATTTTCTCCGAGAACAGATACTACATTGAAATTTAGAATGGATGGTGCTACCTGTTTGTGAGTTCGCGGTAAAAAGAAGATGAGTAAGGCTTTCACTGCTTCGTTTGCATTTTTAACTTTTATTCTGCTACACACTGAAGTTGTTTTTCGATGAAGTTATGCAAGAATAGACACCGGCAGCGGAGATTTTTCTCTTAAAAAAATCCAAGAGCACTATCGACTTGTTTTTCTGTTCTAAACCAGGAGAGGTACTCGAGTGTCATGAAAACAGCAATAAGCGACACTTACCAAGTAGTTTTCAGCACTAAATCCAAGGCAAACTAAATAGATTGAACCAAATAAATACAGTAAAAAGAAAAAACCTGAAAACCCATAATTCGTAATGAATCTCAAAAACAATTGATCGTTCTTAACTGGGAAAAATCTTTACATATTGATCGTTCTTAACTGGGAAAATTTTTTACATGATTTAACAAGTTGCACTCAAAATCTTTCAGTAAACCTTGCCAATTAAACTCAATCATTTTTTTTTTCAAAAAAATTGAAATAAAACATGTGGAACTATTTGGATTGATACACTCTTTTCGATAGAAATAAAAGCCCAGCAAAAATGGAGATAATTACAGAAAACAAAGTAAAAAAAATCTAACAACAGAGTGTAAATAACCTAGTCAAGTAAAGGGAAAGAGATAAGGAGGAAAAGGAATGAAGTAGGAAATATTTCAACTGAGTTGACTCAAAACTGAATCTAGAAATTACGACAGAATTAAATATTTTGGAACTTCTCGTATACATTTTTTCGAAACAAAATATTTAAAAATTGAGAGAAACACTGCATACTGGCTTGAAATCAAAAAAGTAGCACATAAAACTTCGATATGAACTACGTCTTTCTGAAACGACTACGCTTATGATAGGCACAACAATTCAAGAGTTGTTTTGAAAATTTAAATTAGCAAAAAATTTACCAATTACAAAAAAAAAAGATAATATTTCCAGCCACGATTGGAAACCCTCGTGAACACGTCTTTTTTAACAGAAAGTTCTGCTTTCTGAAACTTCATTGTTTTTTAAGAATAAACAATCAGTTTGGATTCAGAGTAGAAATAAGGACTTTAGATGCAGTTGAGATCATGGTTGAATTTATAAGATTCTTATGGGAGAATGCAATTAACATTACACAGTTAACATATTTGTATCCTAAATTAGTTTTGACACTACAGACTTATTAAAAACAAAAACTTGTCATATGGCTCCAAAAATCTTGATTTTCACAATAATAAAAAAAATAGGAGTATAAGTAATGTAACGTTTAGTGTCCTAGAATAAAATGTGCTGGGTCAACTCCTCTCTACTTTTTCTAAATAATCTAATTCTTGAGCAAAAAGATACAGAAAAATGCCGACGATACTGCAACTCTAACTGCCACATCTGAAAAACACATTGAAAAAGGTTACCAAATGGACCGATACTAGTAGGTGGCTGGATAACACTAGACATACTAAAAACACTGACAAAACATAACTACGAGTTTTACAAAAAACATCTGAAACACAAAATTTACTTTTCGTCTGAGTCAAAGATTAATTAAAAAACACTTTCAAAACTGGTATCTTTGTTAACAGTCACATAAAAATTGTTACGAAAACCTTAAACATAAACTGACGCACATTTTATCGCCCCTGCAAGTGATCGTGAAAAAATCCAAAAAATCATCAAAAAAACCAATATGTATAGATTTTGTTCATCTTTTCCTTTACTACGGCTTGATAATTTATAGATCAACGATTATGACTGTAATTAAATATCTTGATCAATCTACAAAACGACTGTATCGAAACATAATAGAAAAAAAAGGAGACTTGAAAGCCTTTAACTAAGTTTTGTCATCTCTACAATGCTGCTAATTTATATCGGTGCGATTTTTTCCAAGTTTGTAATCAAAATAGTTAGAACTGGAAGCTCTGTCGAAATACAAAGAAACAAATATATTTTCGAAGATTTCATCAAAAACAGGCAACAAACTGCTAGCGAGATAAGAAAAAGTGCTCTCAACAGCAGTGAAAACTAATAAAACAAACGAAATTGGAAAACTACCAATTCCTCACTCCGATAACAATTTCCGCTTTTAGAAAAAATTTTGTTTGCCTCAGAAATCAAAAAAAAATAAATCCGAATTGTTCTAAAATTTTCCCAATTTTAATTCTTACTGATCTGACTAATTTCAATTTTATCGATCTAGTGGTGGTATTAATTTTGATAAAAATTAAATGTAGTTGGCTTCCCATACTTTTACAATTTTCTAACCTCAAAAACATACTATTTGTCATTAGCGTCATTTATATCTAATTTTCGATTTAAAAAACATGAGCATTGTGTAATTTGAAAATGATTTTTTTTCTGCTATGAGATGAGACCTTTGAAAACGGAACAATTGGTCGAATGGTGTTTTCTGAGGCTTTACGATGGGGTATGGTTAACGAACGACTAACTGCTGGCGAGATAAGTAAAAACTCATACAACAAACGAATTAGGAAAAATATCAAAGCCTCGCACCGATATCAGTTTCCATTTTTAGGAACAATTTTATGTGCCTCAACTACGGAAATCAAAAAAATTAATCGCAGTTTCTTAAAACTTTCGAATTTTTCTTAACTGATCTGACGAATCTCAAGTTTATCGTTTTGGTGGTGGTGTTGTTTTTGAAAATATTAAATATACTTTTACAATTTTTCAACTTCAAAAATTATTCTATTTATCTTTTGTGTAATTTATATCTAAGTTATGATTTTAAAAATATCAGCATTGTGTGAATTGAAAATGATTTATTTTCTGCTATGAGATGAGACCTTTGAAAACGGAACATTTGGTCGAATGGTGTTTTCTCAGGCTTCACGATGGGGTATGGTTTTTTAAAAACCTTAAAATATTCCATCAACTTGTCAGGTTGGTAAAAGTTTAATATTTCTTATAATCAAACAACAACCTGCCAGTTTGCTCATGACCCTTACCACAAAAAAGCACCTTTTTCTCTGTCTGACTCAGAGTTCGGCTAGTCTTTGATAACCTTACCCAATGAACGTGGAACGCTTCAATGCCCGGGACTTTTGACCAATTTTGTTCAACTTCTCAAAAAATGATTTTGTTAAAACCGAACTTCAAAGTTAAATTGAAGAATTAAGTTGCCTGAACAAAAAACTTAGCCGTTTTTTTAGAAAAAAATTGTTCAGACTTGTAATAACAAAATTGAAAAATTTTGACAGCTGAAGATATTTTTCTTTTTCGTCAAAAACTATTCTGTTCAAACTGTGATTAAATTTTTATTCAACTTTTTTCTTTTTTCAGGAGTTTCCAGTTGATCCTTGGGTTGAGTAAAAAAAAATCACCATGGGCATTGAAAAGTTAACTACCACTTCTGAAAAAGACATTGAAAAAGGTTATCATTTTGCACGAGACTAGTAGCTGACTGGAGAATACTAGATATACGAAAAACCCTGACAAAACAGGCTCAAAGTAAATTTCGTGTTTCAATTGAGTCAAACATTAATTAGAAAAAAACTCATTTTCAATACTGGTATCACTTTTAACAGTTTCATAGAATTTCTTCAAAAATCAATAAATTTTTTCTGAAGCCCATTTTATCACACCTGCAAGTCATCATGACAACATCCGAAAAACCATCAAAAAACTTATGTGTCGAGTTTTTCAATTTTTCTTTAACTGCGGCTTGATAATGTATGACTCAAAAATTATGACTCTAATTAAACATCTTAATCATACTAATTTATATCGCTATGAACTTTTATAAGATATTAAACAAAATATTTAGAACGGAAAACCCTGTCGAAACACAAAGAAACACATTTTTTTTGAAGATCTCATCAAAAACAGCAAAAAACGACTAACTGCTGGCGAGATAAGTAAAAGTGCTCACAACAGCAGTAAATTCTCATAAAACAAACGAATTAGGAAAAAATATCAAAGCCTCGCACCGATATCAGTTTCCATTTTTTGAAACAATTTTATGTGCCTCAATTACAGAAATCAAAAAAATTATTCGCAGTTTCTTAAAACTTTCGTTTTTTTTACTGATCTGACGAATCTCAAGTTTATCGTTTTGGTGGTGGTGTTTTTTTTTAAATTATTAAATATACTTGGCTTCCTATACTTCAACTTCAAAAATTATTCTATTTATCTTTAGTGTAATTTATATCTAAGTTATGATTTCAAAAATATGACCATTGTGTAAATTGAAATGGATTTTTGTCTGCTGTGAGTTGAGATCTTTGAAAACGGGACATTTGGTCGAATGGTGTTCCATCAGGCTTTACGATGGGGTATGGTTTTCGGAAAATCTTATACTATTCCACCAATTTGTCAGCTTAGTAAAAGTTTATTAATTCTTATGATGAAACAACAATCTGCCAATTTGAACCGAATCTTTACCACAAAAAAAAACAACTTTTTCCCTGTTTAACTATAAATTCCAATAGTCTCTGTTCACCTTACCCGACAATCGTGGAACCCTTCAGTGCTCGGGAGTTTCGACTTACTTTTCATCAATTTCTCAAAAAAAGGACTTTGTTAAAACCGAGCTTCAATATTAAGTCGAAAAAATAAGTTGCCTGAAAAAAATCTAACCTTTTTTAAAAAAAAAAGTTAAGACTTGTAAAAGCAAAATTGAAAAAATTTGACTGCATCTGAAGATATTTTTCTTTTTCATCAAAAACTACTCTGTGCAAATTGCAATTAAATTTTTATACGACTTTTTTTTGGAATTTCCAGCTAATCCCTGAGTTGAATAAAAAAAAACCATGGGCGTTGAAAAGTTAACTACCACTTCCGAAAAAGACTTTTAAAAAGTTATCAAGTTGCACGAGACTAGAAGGTGGCTGGAGAATACTAGACTATGAGTTTTATAAAAAGTAGACATAAAAAGTAGCTTCAAAGTTTTTTCTTTTCAAAATGAAAGTTTTGCCAAAATCTAGAAAACCGTGTTTTACCGTGTTCTAGAAAACTGTGTTTTACCGTGAAATGAAAGTTTTACCGTGTTTACCGTGACTTTACGTAACCAAAAAATGTTCTTGATTTGAACAATCTTTTTTGTTCAGCCTTTCGAAGTTCGGTTTTTGAAGAACTCAGTTTTGCTTATTTTTAAAGATAGATTTCGATTTGTAACTAGCAATTTCAAACGGCTGTTTTTCACATTATCTTTTTCAATTTTTCGGTGTGAAAAATTAACAAGACTTTTTGTATGAGGGCAACGCCCTGATGTTCAGACTGGCCATAAACTGGTCTCGTTTTGGTTTAAAAAAGATCGACAATCTCTAAACTTTAAGCTGAATTTTAACTTGTGTTTGAAATTAATACGACCAATTGCCCTGCCTCAACTGAATTTGGAACGATTTTATGGTGGGGATAGTTTGCCACGCGTAAATAATGCGCAATAAATTTTATGTATCACAGCGCTCTTATAGTCACGTTAGTCTTTAAGAGAGTGTTCCACAGCAATCTTTAAATCAGGAGAGTCTAGCTGACAGAGACTACTAAGATCTGTGAAACAATTTCCCTAGGAAAATGATTTTGAGAATTGGTCTGAAAAAAAAACACCCCGAGCATATATATTCCTTACTTTCTTCATAAAGTGGAACAAAACATAAATTACATTTGATTTTTGCTCGTAAATCTACATAAGGGCTTGACTTAGGATAGTTTTTTAATTTAGAATCATTAACAGGCAATACGTTTCAGGCTATTAACACTGGAGCGGCAATTTAATCTGGTTCAGATATTGTCTACTTTGAATTCTGACGAGCTATTCAATCGTATTTTTACGTTATTAGACGCTAAATTAAAAATAAACCAATTAAGAAGTCAGTTGTTATAATTTAAAACCCTATCAAAAGTTTTAAAAAGAAATTGCGGCAGGGTCAAAAAAGTGACCCATGTTTTTTCTTTGTTTTCAGGGTAAATTAGACAGGGTAAATCAGGGTAAATTTGATTACAAGCTACACCCCCTAAACTTAAATCTAATAGAATTTTAAGCTTTCCTAACAAACAATTATGAATTTTTTCAACTATTTTTCTAGAGTTTTCTACTTCAATTGCCTTATGCAAAAAAAAAACAGGAAATTTTGGTCATAAAAATCAATTGTTTTTTTTCTTCAGCGTAGTCGAAACATTCTTTGCCAGTTGCTTACTATTTTTTTTTCTTACAGTTATTTTTTCTTACAGTTAGAGACTCATGTTTTCCAAATTTGCGGGCATAAAAAACACTCAAAAAGACCTTCTTTGAATTTTGCGAGCATAGCGTTGAAAACTAGTTAAAAAAACTGGGCCATTAAAATAGGGAAAAAAAACATACAAGAAAAGAATTACAAAAGTTTCAACTTTGGAAAACAGCACATCAAAAAACACAAACTGCGGGTTCTAAAGCATCAAACTGAACAAATTTAGAAATAGAAATTAGCAGATAGAAAATGAACGAAAAACAACCACAAAGTTGATGTGTTTTTCAAAAAGTGTCAAGAAATCACCATGAACTAGTTTTTAATGCTTTTCTTGAATTCGTTGCTCAACTCGACGAAACCACATTGGGCTAAAAAACACTACAAGACTACTTTTGCTCATCAATCTACTCAAAAATAGGCCACTAAGTCAAAATAATGTAAATTGTACTTTTTTTAAACTGAATAATCAGATACAGGAAAAAAACGAAAAAAATATCAGACCTACTTGAAATTGAAGCTGACAAATCTTAAGCCAAAAATGCAGACATGCAGACTCAATGTTTTCTCTGGTAAATCTCGAAACTACAGATTTAGCAGAAAGATGAATGATGGCTACCAATTTGTTAGAAAAGTTGTTACCCTAAAGAAAAAGTCTATATACCAATTTGATATGCCTGCTAGTCGCAAGCGTAAAAAAGGGAAAACTAAAAAAATAAACATTTTGCGTTATTTAATTTGAGTATATGACATATTTGAAAAAAAACAATAAAAAGAAACAAAAACGTTAATGCTAGTTGATTGGCACTTTTTGAAAAAAAAAGGATCTTTTTCAGAGAAAAATGGATCAGTGGTAAGATTTTTTTGCTGTGGTAATTCATAAAAAAGAGTCAAACTTTGAACTTAGAATTCATTCACGTTGTTGGTGTTTTTCCCTTTTTACTTTTCCATAGTGGATTACGCCGTCCTTAGGTTACCAATTCAATAAAACGTAAGCCGAAGCATTTGACGGCAAACAAACTTTCAAGCTAAAAAAAGGAAAAAAAACAATTAAGCAAAAAAAGAAGTGAAAGTTCGTAGTTTTTTGTAACAGGGCGAAACGTTGAAGGTTCTGACAGGTCTTTATCGCCTCTTTAGAAAGTTAAAAGATAAGTTTCACAAAATTTCATGAATTTAAAAAAAAACAAAAAAAAACATTGTTGAAAGGTTCCTATTATGCATAACAGTAAGTCGAGGACTGACAGTTTTGCGTTTGTTAAATTGAAGTTGAAATGATTTATACGCTCGACTGATTCGCCGTTTAAGCATTAGAAGATTTTTCAAAAACCGCGCGTTAATTAGCGCAAATTGGGTAGACATGCGTTGGTTGCACATAAAATATCTTTGAATTCAGAGGCCAGGACTTCAATATCTTCAGGATGGTATAAAAAGCCATCATATATTGATAGTCAAGTTGAGATTTTCAAACCAACCTGTTTACAGCTAATTTATTTTCAATGACAATACATCAAATCCGGCAGTTAAGAGTGCACCTCGTTTTCGGCAACCAAGAGAATTTACATAAGTTGAAATAAAACGCTACTGTCGGTCTCTAATGGCTCGATAGAGTTTTTATTTTCTCTTCCACTGGGATAAAATTCCCAGAAAGGATGAAAATTGAAACAAACTGTGCTTCTTTTACAAAACAGCACGCTTTTGTCTACCGCGTGCTGTTTCAAAATCAATTAACCTGAAATACTTCTCAGAATGTAAGTATGTTTACTTTCTATAAGACTAATTGCTAATCTCACTAGAGAAAAAAATGTGAAGCATTTGAAAAGCTAATGACAGCTTTCAGGCCTTGTACACATCTTAAAAACTCATAAAAAGAACATTAAATCCAATCCCAGAAAATGGCTTTCCAAATGGCGAACAGAAAATAAGGAGCTTAAGTTTTCATATACGGGGGAAAGACTAAACGCTTTTATTGTTCCGGGACTGTCATTTTGAATTGAATTTCAATACTTTGCTCCCGAAAAAAAAACGATTTTTTTTTTTTTTAGCTAATAGAATACGAACACCTTTACGCTTTACCATTAAGTGAAACTTGAAACATTTCAACTTCGCTGCATTATGCGTTGCCGTCTGCATAAAACTTCGCTTATTCATTATTAGTTTTTCAAAGGTAAGAAGCTTGATGTTTTATTCTGGAGAAAGTATGCTTAAATGATTTTCAGTACTTTTAATTAAAAATTGTTTCCTTTTTTGCTAAAATGGTTTTGAAAAACTGACTGCTAGAAGAAGGTAAAAACTTATTTACTGAAGACAATACTCAGTTACTGTCGATTTGTTTATAAAAACGTTTTGCACCGGAGAAAACATCGGCAGCGGGAAATGAAACTAAAAGGAAACGAAGCAATTCTCAATTTGGGAAATAGTTTATCTCATTTGGCATATTTCAAAAAGCGCAGCAACTGCATAAAAAAAGTATAAGCTGCTGATAAGAGAATTACTTCTCAATCAATTGATTTTTTTCGCAACTGAACACCAATTGAGGTTTTACCATATCAACTACATAAAATTAAGTAAGTTCAGTTTTTAATTTATACTAAGCCAAGTTCTGAAAACACAATCAATTTAACCTGTTTCTTCAATCTACAATTTGTGAAACTGCATGCCAGTTTTCTCAAAAAAATATCCATTTTCAAGCTCCTAGAATTAAAAAAGATAGAGCCAGCTTCCAAAAAAATTGTCATGTGAAAGCTTTGAGTCGCTTCCGAAAAAATTTCAAACTGTTAGGTAGAAAACTACTAAAAAAAACTCGAACATTTAGAGCCAATCGAAACTTTTTTTTGCTTTATTCAGGCAACTTTTTATCTGGCAAAACTTTTGATAGCTATTTTTCGAAATTATAAAACTCACCACAAGAAAAAAAAAACTACCGCCAAAATTTTCAGCTTAATTTCTTCGTAATCATTCATCATTAGTCTTTTTGATTGTAAATTTCGCGAATTAAAAAATTCATTGTTATTTTTTGTGAGTTGCAGAGTGAAATAATTCGTAGTGAAAATGCCACCACCAAATCAGCCTGCGGGGGTAGTTGGTGGCCGCGGAGGTGCTTCCGGTGCGGGTGCCGGAGGGGCAGTGGTGGGCGCCCAAGACTCCAACGCTCTTCTGGACAAATCCAAACTGAAGGACAACAACCGGAAGAAAGTGATGCGAATGTTGACTGTGGTTGGCTACCTGTTCTTTGTATCACTGGCAGCCATAGTTCTGGCTATCTACTATGCCATATTCTGGGACCATGTTCCGAATGTAAGTGCAAATATACCCGAAGACGCTTGACAGAATGAAACTAACGAAACTTTTGAAAAAAGTGCTAAAAAAAGTTTATGCTAAAAAAATCTAATTAAACCGATGCTAAAAAAACTCTTCCATGCACCGTAAAACTATCTAAAATTTATCCTAGTATTTTTAATGAAATTTCAGCCCAATTCAGTATTTTTTAGAGTAATTCTCAAATTTTCTTAGCCATCAGCAGTTCACTTTTTGTTCTTATCTGTTAGCGGAATTAATTTTGAGGAGTATTTTTTTTCACGTGAAAGCAGTAGAGCAAATACGAGTCACAGAAAGTCAATAGAGTTATCATATTGAAGTTCTTTAAGTCGTGTTGGTTTAAAAGTCCTGAAAAAAAAAATTCTGTCGCGAAAAAAAATTGTCGCGAAGAAAGATTGAAAGATTTTGTTTTCCCGGATTTTAATTTGATTATTTAATTTCACTGGCCTATTCTCTATATAAAATTGATTGAATTAATTTTTTCAATAGAGGAATAATTGTGATTGTAATTGAGCTAGCTACTTGCACAGCAGATTGCTCCTATTCTATTAGGTTTTAAGTGCGGTTATTAAACTGATTTTAATTAGTCAAAAAGTATATTGTATCAGAAAATTTAGTTCTAAAGGATAGCCGATTGCTGTTCAAGTTGCATAGAATGTGCTGACTACACAATGAAAATCTAAAAATAATTTTTTTCTTCAAATTTTTGCCGTTATTTGAGCGCGGTGTAATGAGAGAACTACACAAACGGAACGAGTAGAAAGTCGGTGAATTAAGCATAAGCGACACCAGGGGTCTTCGAAGAGTCTTCAAAAAGAATAACAAACATTTTTCAGTTTTTTCTGACTAATGTTTTGATTTTTTAAAAGCTTTTTTGCCGAAAACAAGATCTGGATATGAAACTTCGATAACTAGTTTTTCTGAAGTAAAATATATTTTTCACTACTTGTAAGAATTTATATATGATGAATCACTCGATTCATTCCGATGATTATTAGTGGCAACTGATTTTGCGTAATGTAGCAATTCTTGCTTCTGCAAAGAATAACCTATAAAACCTACGAAAAACATTACATTACTACAAATTGATTATGATCGCATCTGATTATAATGTTAATAAAAAATTCATTTTTTTAAACCAATTATAGACTAAGTAAATCTACTTAAATCAAAACACTTGGAAGAAACAAAATACTCTTACTAATTGAATTAAGTTTTGTTTGCAATTTGCTTTTTGATTCGATAATTTCTGAGCAACACCATATACACTTAACTAAGTGTGATTGTTCTTTCTCATTTTTTAACAAAGCATTATTTGAAAGCATAGCCAATTGAAGTTGAGTCGTTAAACTATAGAAAATAAATCAATACGAAATCAACCGTTTTTCATTTTTTCAAAACAAAGTGAAACTGTTTTTATAGGGTTTTTGTGGAGTCTAGAAACAATTTGTTAAGAACTATATTTGAACCAATTACCGCGCCTCACATCAAAAAGAAATAGTCTCTGAGTTTATTTGTCATTTACTTAGAAGAAAACATTATAACATGCAATTAAGTATCACAAAATGGTCAAAATAATATTTTCAAACCCCTATCTTTAAAAAATGATCACAGGTAAATCAATTTTTTCGCTCAGAGCTTAGAACGTGATTTTTTTTTCAGGCTGGATAAAAAATTCTGTCAAATATGGCTAGTCAAAAAATTTGGATTCTAGTGACTAATCCCTCCAGCTCCTCCATCCACACTAAGTAGTCTCAAATAAAGTGCTAATTTTTCAGCTAATCAGTTCACGCAAAACGAAACACGGCATTTTTTGAACTTAAATCAGATTTTTTGGTTTCGTTCAAATTCGTTTAGCCAACTTTAAATTTTTGATCTTTATTTCCAATTTAAAAAAATTTGGTTGCTTTTTAGTAATTTTCTAGCGTTCAAAAAGTTACAAAATTACTTGATTACAAAATTTTTCGCTAGAAAAAGTAATTTCTGTTATTTTGAAATTTTAATATTGAACATTCTTTTGACAAATTTGAGCACTCAAAATCAAATTTTGTTTTATTCTAACACAAAAAAACTCGAAATAGTGTTTTCAGATTTCAATACTTTCCGTAGTTTGACCACTTTGAATTTTGGAAAAAACAATATCACACGAAAAACCTTTGAACTTCTAAAAACTTCATCACTGACCTTTAATGATAAAATTGACCAAAATTTTCGGAAAAGCACAATCGGAAAAAATTCAATAAACGAATTTTAAGGTATACGTTTTTATTCCTTTGGGATGTTCAAAAAACATGCTTAACTTTCGAAACTTAAAGTCAATCACATTGTTTGTAATTTACATTTCTGCTGTTTGATGTTGGAATTTGCTTTTCTTGTAAAAAAGAGGAAATCATTTGATTTTCAAAGAAAACCAAAAATCAAGCCGGAAAAAAAACAATTTTGAGAGAGATCCTACACTAAAAATTGTTCCTGAAAAACAGATACAAAAATCATCACGAAGATGAATGGGTCTTCACTGCGTTTATTGATATTAAATGGCGAACAAGACTGCTCGTATCAGGGCAAAGCCCTGAATGTTCCGACTGCCTTTTAACCTTTATGGAGCAGCAGTAATAACATAAAAAATGAAATGAAATAAAATAAAATTAATTTTTTTTTTTAAATTTGAAATTTTTTAAAGAAAATCATCCCCCCACACGCCATATAAAGTACAAAAAGATAGATTTTGTTCCTTGTAACAAATCAATTATGTTAAATAAGCTTCGTTCAACCAATTTGGAATGATTTATAAGACGGATTAAATCTCCGCTTACGCGTTAATAGCGCGAATTATATCGCGCGTTAATTGTCCCAAATTGGTCAAAATGGCCAAAAAGGCAATCTTTAAACCCTCATAAGTTTACGAAAAATGATCACAGGTGAAATATTTTTTCAAATTTAAGCTCAGGACAACAATGGCTTTCGAATGATATAAAAAAATTCCGTCAAAAATGGCTAGTTAAAAAGTCGAATTTTGTCTGAAGAAAAAAAAACCCACACCGAGCACAAATATTCCGTTACTTTCGTATCGAAAGTCGGAACAATAACTCAACAATCGGAAAGAAAAGCAAGTGTTGCGATTTGAATGACGGCAAAACTGCTCATTTTCGCTGCGAGTCATTTCTCCATTCTTACGTTTTTTAAAAACAGAACAAAAGCAAACTACTATTTGCGAACACAAATGAGTAGGCACGTTATAGAAGGAACATTTTTAGTACCAAACTTTGTTAAACCGAAAACTACATTTCAATTTTTTTCCAAACATGTTACCACGCGCAATTTCAAAAACAAAATGATGCAGCTTACATGTTTGAAAACCTTACATAGACCCATGAGTAGTCAGGCTCTTACTCAGAAATAATAGTTGAAATGAAGTTGGCAAAAATTGCGTGCATTGACAATTTAAAATAGCCAATTTCAAACCCCATAATTTTACGAAGAAGTATTGCAAATGAAATGTCTTTGATTGAGCTCAGTGTAATAATATTTTTCATACAAGAGTTCAAACCACTTGCAAAAGTAAAAAAAAAGCTGGCCGAGAAAATAAAAACAAATGTTTTTTTCAGACGAAAAAAAAAACATTAAAAAAATTTCTCAACTGGACTTTTTTGCCGCTTACAAAGATTGCAAAACAAAATGCGTTGAATCATCAAAAAACGGCCAAAATAACATTTTTAAAGGCATAACACTTATAACTTACAAAAAAGTACCACACTTACAACTTTTTTTCCACTCTGAGCTCACGACATGGTTATCTTTCAAACTGGATACAAAAAATGCCAACGTCAGCTGGTCAAAAACTTGAACCCGATGAGCAATCTCCTACTCCCCCATTCATATTTGGTCTCAAATAAATTGCATATTTTTCAGCCAATCAACTGACACAAACCACAACGTTCATTTTTCGGAAACTAAATCAGATATATTGTTCAAACTTGTACAGCTAGTTTTATATTTCTGATTTTGATTGCTTTTCTTTGATTTTTTTTGAATTTTGATCATTTTTGCAAATTTTTTTGCCAAAAAAAGAATATTTGCTAAATTGAAAAACTAGAGTTTTAATAATTTTGTAGAGCAATTTAAGCATTCAAAACCAAAAATAGTATTTTGGAGTTGAAACTGTGCTTTTGATTTATTTGTTGGGAGGGGCATAGTTTTTATAGGGACCAAAACTTAAAATTTATCAGGAGAAAAAACTCCGAGTACAGATTTATTCCATGTCACCGTCTCGGATCAAAACCCTATCAAAAATTAAATACAGGCAAATAGTCAAAAATTTTCAAGATTTTGAAAAATTAAATAGATCTTCCATATAGATTTTAAAGCAAATAACCTTAAAAAAATTTTGATTCAACCAATCAACTTGAATGACGGCAAGGAAATATGTGTTAGCTATTTTATATTTTTTTCGCCCCTTTGAGACACATTCCAAAAAAATTTACACGGGGTCAAAGGCAATGCCATACCAAATCCCCGTGATTTCGATTTCTAAATTTTTCAAACTTTTTGGCAAAAACCAATCAGTTCCGTAACTTTGTCGTTTTTTGAGTTTCGTGGAAAAACAGAATCACATCAAATTGATTCAATTTTTCAGAACTTTTTATGATAATCCTTTCACAATAAATCTAACCCAAGTAAAAAAAATTAAAAATATGTTTATTGATTCCGCTGGATAATCTAATTTATTGAAGCTCACTTTCAAAAAGAGAATTAAAAAACAAAACTTTTTCAGTCATTTGGATTTTAATGTTTTTATTTTCGAAAAATTGTTATTTGCGAGTTTTGAAGTGAAAAATAAATTGGCTCTTGAAGCTCTTAAATTTTGAAAAACAATTAATGAAACCCAATTTATGAAATTGGATCAATAAGTTAAGTTGAGTGTACTCTGGAAAATCAGGAAAAAAATCAGTTTCGAAACATAAACTCTATCTCGTTGTTGGCAAACCACCAACAAATTTTATTGTTCGATAAGGGAGTTTGCCTTCCTTCTAACTAAAGAATTGAAATGATGTTTGAAAAAAATCAAACTGCTTAAAATTCTAAATTGAGAATAACCAAATTTTGTCTATTATTACAGAAAAAAATCATCACGATATACAAAAGTGTCTTTAAAACAAAATGAGTTGTCTGGAAATTTTATAGAAAATAATCGTACGAGAGTAATAAAAAGCAAATGTTGCCATTTGCTGGAGACAAAATTGCAATTTTACATTTTTGCGCTGCGTATCGTTTATTCTTTCTAAGCTTATGATTGAATAAATGAAACGCAGCGCCATGAGGCTTATAAGCAGCCTAAACAAGCACCGAGAATCACGATTCCACCGGCAAATAAGGGAAAAACTAAACTGTAGTCATAAATAATCTTATCTTCAAGCTGTAAAGTAATTTAAATCAAAATTTTTACCTTCTATCCTCTTTAAAACAAGCAAACAAGGAGAAAAAACTCCGAGAACAGATTTATTCCACGTCACCTTCTCGGATCAAAACCCTAACAAAAATTAAATACAGGCAAATAGTCAAAATTTTTCAAGATTTTGAAAATTAAATAGATCTTCAATATGAATTTTAAAGCAAATAACTTTAAAAAAATTTTGATTCAACCAATCAACTTGACTGACGGCAAGAAAATATGTGTTAGCTATTTTTTATTTTTTGCGCCCCTTTGAGACACATTCCAAAAAAACTTACACGGGGTCAAAGGCAATGCCATACCAAATCCCCGTGATTTCGATTTCTAAATTTTTCAAACTTTTTGGCAAAAGCCAATCAGTTCCGTAACTTTTTCGTTTTTTGAGTTTCGTGGAAAAACAGAATCACATCAAATTGATTCAAATTTTCAGAACTTTTGATGATAATCCTTTCACAATAAATTTAACCCAATTAAAAAAATTAAAAATATGTTTATTTATTCCGCTGGATAATCTAATTTATTGAAGCTCACTTTCAAAAAGAGAACTAAAAAAAAAACCTTTTCAGTCATTTGGATTTTAATATTTTTATTTTCAAAAAAATGTTATTCGCGAGTTTTGAAGTGAAAAATAATTTGGCTCTTGAAGCTCTTAAATTTTGAAAAACAATTAATGAAACCACTTTTTTTGAAAAAAAAACTCAATTTATGAAATTGGACCAATAAGTTAAGTTGAGTTTACACTGGAAAATCAGGAAAAAAAATCACTTTCAAAACATAAACTCTATCTCGTTGTTGGCAAACCACCAACAATCTTTATTATTCGATAAGGGAGTTTGCCTTCCTTCTAACTAAAGAATTGAAATGATGTTTGAAAAAAATCAAACTGCTTAAAATTCTAAATTGAGAATAACCAAACTTCATCTATTATTACAGAAAAAAATCATTACGAAATACAAAAGTGTCTTTACTACAAAATGAGTTGTCTTGAAAATTTATAGAAAATAATCGTACGAGAGTAATAAAAAAAAATGTTGCCATTTGCTGGAGACAAAATTGCAATTTTACATTTTTGCGCTGCGTATCGTTTATTCTTTCTAAGCTTATGATTGAATAAATGAAACGCAGCGCCATGAGGCTTATAAGCAGCCTAAACAAGCACCGAGAGTCACGATTCCACCGGCAAATAAGGCAAAAACGAAACTTTAGTCATAAATAATCTTATCTTCAAGCTGTAAAGTAATTTAAATCAAAATGTTTACCTTCTATCCTCTTTAAAACAAGCATACATATTTTCTCTAATAAATACGAATTTTTTTGAGAAATCCGAATTTTCCCGAAGATGAAAATTTTTGGACCAACAATTTAATCGAGGCAGCTCAAGAGTTTAATCGAAGCTGAAGTTTTGGGAGGACTGCCGGCATTCGTTTTCTCCATTGACTGCAAAATCTCAGATTTGGGACTGTATTTTTTTGCGAAAAGTCAAATAATTAAAAAAAACGGTAAAAAAAATTAAATATATGATTTTGTGAGGGAAAAATTAGCATGGCCACTAATGCAAGGTAGCTTCACTCCACCATTGTTTTCGATTGAATCGAAACTATCAGATTTAGGTGCGTAGTTTTCGAAACAAGTCAAAATTTGAAAAAAGAAAACGATCAAAAAATCAGAATAATCCGAAGGCCATGGTTTTTTGTTGAAATTTGTTAGGGCGCAAACTTTCCATGGCCTTTTCTATCCATTGAATCTAAAATTGCAGACTTGGGAGGTTAATTTGCGATAACACAAAAAAAACTCTATTGAAAAACTCCCCCCCCCCCCTTCCCCCCCCATTCCCCGGATTTTTTAAGGGCTGTAGATAATGGGGTACAATAAAAACGGACTAGGCGTAAATGCAGACACACAGAGAAATGAGCGATCTCATCATTGATTCCAGTTTTTGCAAATTGAACATGTAGTTTTTGAGAAAACTGACAAAATTCTAGTATCAAAAAACTGAAAAATACAAACCAAATCTTATACAATTTCATAATATTTGTTTTTATTTAAATAAACCATTTAATTCTAAGTAAAAAACCTTAGCTTTGAAAAAAATAAATGCTTTAAAAAGCTAAAGGTAGGACGACAATAAAAAGTCCAAAAACTATAACACTTTTTCAAAAAAAAACAATTTAAAAAAATTAAATACAATTATTTACTACCTCAAATGAACCACGAAGTAATGTTATTTGAACTGTATGGAAACTAAACATGTCTGCGCAGTAGCAGCAATTGAGCTGCAGAAAGTGTAAGAAAAGTAGTTTTCAGAAAAAAAATCCAAAACTTGATTAAAAATCACATGCTCTTGCAAGTGAAAATACATATTTCTAAAGCAAATAAAAATTTACCTTCTATCCTCTTTAAAACAAGCAAACAAGGAGAAAAAACTCCGAGAACAGATTTATTCCACGTCACCTTCTCGGATCAAAACCCTAACAAAAATTAAATACAGGCAAATAGTCAAAATTTTTCAAGATTTTGAAAAATTAAATAGATCTTCAATATGAATTTTAAAGCAAATAACTTTAAAAAATTTTTGATTCAACCAATCAACTTGACTGACGGCAAGAAAATATGTGTTAGCTATTTTTTATTTTTTGCGCCCCTTTGAGACACATTCCAAAAAAACTTACACGGGGTCAAAGGCAATGCCATACCAAATCCCCGTGATTTCGATTTCTAAATTTTTCAAACTTTTTGGCAAAAGCCAATCAGTTCCGTAACTTTTTCGTTTTTTGAGTTTCGTGGAAAAACAGAATCACATCAAATTGATTCAAATTTTCAGAATTTTTGATGATAATCCTTTCACAATAAATTTAACCCAATTAAAAAAATTAAAAATATGTTTATTTGTTCCGCTGGATAATCTAATTTATTGAAGCTCACTTTCAAAAAGAGAACTAAAAAAAAAACCTTTTCAGTCATTTGGATTTTAATATTTTTATTTTCAAAAAAATATTATTCGCGAGTTTTGAAGTGAAAAATAATTTGGCTCTTGAAGCTCTTAAATTTTGAAAAACAATTAATGAAACCACTTTTTTTGAAAAAAAAACTCAATTTATGAAATTGGACCAATAAGTTAAGTTGAGTTTACACTGGAAAATCAGGAAAAAAAATCACTTTCAAAACATAAACTCTATCTCGTTGTTGGCAAACCACCAACAAACTTTATTATTCGATAAGGGAGTTTGCCTTCCTTCTAACTAAAGAATTGAAATGATGTTTGAAAAAAATCAAACTGCTTAAAATTCTAAATTGAGAATAACCAAACTTCATCTATTATTACAGAAAAAAATCATCACGAAATACAAAAGTGTCTTTACTACAAAATGAGTTGTCTTGAAAATTTATAGAAAATAATCGTACGAGAGTAATAAAAAAAAAATGTTGCCATTTGCTGGAGACAAAATTGCAATTTTACATTTTTGCGCTGCGTATCGTTTATTCTTTCTAAGCTTATGATTGAATAAATGAAACGCAGCGCCATGAGGCTTATAAGCAGCCTAAACAAGCACCGAGAATCACGATTCCACCGGCAAATAAGGCAAAAACGAAACTTTAGTCATAAATAATCTTATCTTCAAGCTGTAAAGTAATTTAAATCAAAATGTTTACCTTCTATCCTCTTTAAAACAAGCATACATATTTTCTCTAATTTGCCCGTAAAGCTAAGCAACACAAATTGATTAAGCCGAAATAATGTAGGCTGAATCTTTCGAAGTGAAAAAATATTTATTCAAAATCAGATTTTGTAAATTTACAAACTACGGAACACTTTTCAATTATAGGACCAGGAATTCAAAAAAAAAACTTGAGATAATTGTTTGATTTTTTTCATATCTTGTTGTACGGACGCAGAATAAAATGGGTCAAATTAAAATCGTTGTAATTGGCTTCCATACAAAGTCCTAATTGTTGCTTTAATGAAATAAATAAATACGAAATTTTTTGAGAAATCCGAATTTTCCCGAAGATGAAAATTTTTGGACCAACAATTTAATCGAGGCAGCTCAAGAGTTTAATCGAAGCTGAAGTTTTGGGAGGACTGCCGGCATTCGTTTTCTCCATTGACTGCAAAATCTCAGATTTGGGACTGTATTTTTTTGCGAAAAGTCAAATAATTAAAAAAAACGGTAAAAAAAATTAAATATATGATTTTGTGAGGGAAAAATTAGCATGGCCACTAATGCAGGGTAGCTTCACTCCACCATTGTTTTCGATTGAATCGAAACTATCAGATTTAGGTGCGTAGTTTTCGAAACAAGTCAAAATTTGAAAAAAGAAAACGATCAAAAAATCAGAATAATCCGAAGGCCATGGTTTTTTGTTGAAATTTGTTAGGGCGCAAACTTTCCATGGCCTTTTCTATCCATTGAATCTAAAATTGCAGACTTGGGAGGTTAATTTGCGATAACACAAAAAAAACTCTATTGAAAAACTCCCCCCCCCCCCTTCCCCCCCCCCCCATTCCCCGGATTTTTTAAGGGCTGTAGATAATGGGGTACAATAAAAACGGACTAAGCGTAAATGCAGACACGAGAAATGAGCGATCTCATCATTGATTCCAGTTTTTGCAAATTGAACATGTAGTTTTTGAGAAAACTGACAAAATTCTAGAATAAAAAAACTGAAAAATACAAACCAAATCTTATACAATTTCATAATATTTGTTTTTATTTAAATAAACCATTTAATTCTAAGTAAAAAACCTTAGCTTTGAAAAAAATAAATGCTTTAAAAAGCTAAAGGTAGGACGACAATAAAAAGTCCAAAAACTATAACACTTTTTCAAAAAAAAACAATTTAAAAAAATTAAATACAATTATTTACTACCTCAAATGAACCACGAAGTAATGTTATTTGAACTGTATGGAAACTAAACATGTCTGCGCAGTAGCAGCAATTGAGCTGCAGAAAGTGTAGGAAAAGTAGTTTTCAGAAAAAAATCCAAAACTTGATTAAAAATCACATGCTCTTGCAAGTGAAAATACATATTTCTAAAGCAAATAAAAAAAAACTGGCTATTTTTGTCCCAACCAAGTAACTCAAGTGATTCAAGGGAATTATGAGTTAATTATATTTATTGTGCCCAATGTAATACTGCAAAGCTCACTGCTGCGGGTGATTTAGGCTGCTGATCATTTATATGTTATTTGAGTTCATTGATACAGAAGAGAGAGAAACTACAATTGGCGAATGCAAGCAGCTAAACTAGCTCTAGATTGAGTTTTTTTGGTACCAATATTTGTTTTTTTTTCAGGAAACATATTTCAAAACCTTGCCTCACCTCTTTCTACGCGCAATTTCAAGCACAAAACGAAACAATTCAGATCTTTTCAGGCCTTACATAACCCATCAGTTTTAGGACTCTTAATTAGAATTATAAGATATTGTTAAAATATCGAATTTCGCGTGCAATAACTATTCCACAAAAGCCATATTCAGAGCCCCATAACTTCAAAAAATTTATCGCTGACGACATTATCTCTTTAATTTTAAGCTCAGTGTATCACCATTTTTCAAAACTAGTGATGCACTGAGCTCAAAATTAAAGAGATAATGTCGTCATTATGTGAATTTTATTTATCGTTATGTTTTTTCTCAAATTGAACTTCACTCGAGACAGACGTATTAAAATTTTTAAACCGTTTTCCAAAAATGTCCTGTCTTGATTTATTTTTAGGCATAATATTACTTTGTATCGCCAGTGGTTTGAATCACAAGAAAAATAATTTTTCACGTGATTCAAACCACTGGCGATACAAAGCAATATTATGCCTAAAAATAAATCAAGACAGGACATTTTTGGAAAACTGTCAAAAAATTTTAATACGTCTGTCTCGAGTGAAGTTCAATTTGAGAAAAACAAAACGATAAATATCATTTCCGCAGCTGAGTTCGTATTGAATTAAAAATTATCAAGCGGTAAGTTAGCAGACGACCGTTAAAAAGTAAGCCATCAATCAGAAACTTTCATGCTCCGGAAATTAAACCAATTTTAAAAAGCAGACCAACAATAATCCGCAAATATTTTCCCAGAAAAATGTTTTCAATTTTAAAATACTGCCTCTCGGTCCCAGCACCTTTGTCGTCCCAAGAAGAGGAGTTACCTCTGAGCTAAAAATGTTTGGATATGAATTCATTTGAAGCACTTAACATATCACCTGCGAATTCTGTTAGCAAAATTGTTTATGGGTTTAAAATGTAGTCCCTGTTTACAATACTCTTGCTTACTGCAAGAGCGATTGAAAAATAATAGTCACGAAATCCGCTTAATTTGCTTGTGTATTCAGGGACTTGCTTGCGGACTGTGCTCAGCTAGAAAAAGTTTTGCTGTAAAATAACATAGCCAACTGAGTTGGAAGAGTATTGAACGCAAAAAAACTTGTTTTTTTCCAAGTACTTTCAATTTTTGAATTTCGTAGACAAAAGTAGATGGCCTTAAAGCTCTGCAATTTTGCAAAACGATTTATAATGTACTTTTTTTTATTAAAAAAAGCACAATTTGAGAAAACTGGATCAATATTTAACTTTTATTTCGCTGGAAAATCTGATTACTTTCCAGTTTCGAAATCAGAAGCCGATCACGTTTTTCTTGTTCTTTACACTTTTGCTGTTCGATAGTTGAGTTTGTCTTCATTTTAACAATGGAAATGTACTGAACTTAAAAAGAAATCACAAGTCAAATCACGAAAAATCAAGTGAGACGATTAAACTTCAAGACTTTTTCCTGAAAAAAATCACCAAGACCTACATAATAGTACTCACTACGTTTTATTACTCTTAAAAACGCTTTGTTCGCAAGCAAATGCGGATGACTCTTGGAATTTTCTGTTTAGGATCCGACTCTCAAATCGATCGAAGCAACCGTGTCACCAGACGATCTGTAGCCATCTAACATCATGAATGCCCAAATTCTCATCAGGAACCATATTAACGGTCCAAAACTATACACCAAATATGATCCAAATTTTTACCTAAGTTAGTTTAATACAAAAACCTTCGATGTACATGAAACTTGGTTTAATTTAACTACTGTTTCACTAATTTCAAATAAAGCAAGGAACAATATTCAAGATATTAAATATTCAAGATTCCTGTTTTGAGATCTTTATCATAAAAACGTTCAAAAAGTGTGATTTAATTAAAAATAGCTTCCAAAATAAACATTTAACCCTTTTTATAAACGCAACAATAGTTACATCAGAGAAGCCAGAAGAAAAGTTCTCCCAGCAACAAACAAATAAGAGTTTCCAGTTTTTATTTATCTATCTTTCGCGTAACTCAGCACAGCGGGTAGTGCCATAGGCTGCCATTTAGTACCCCCTCCCCCTTTATTCACAAACAGGACTCCCTTGTCAATGCACACTTTGACAGTTCCCAAAGTGTACACCTGGCGCGAATCGTGAAATACTCCTGGAACAGGTGCGAACAGAAGGTTCAGTTCCGAGCATCTTCGTTCCACTAGGTCTCGGAAAGTGTCCAATTGCATCATAGATGCAGACGAGGAGTCGACACCTGATTGCTGTTGCAGTCGCAAGATGCTCTGAAACAAGATCAACTACCAGTTAGGACTTCAATGATGAAAAATAATCCCAATTCAAGAAAGCTGGATCAAAAGGTAACTGGGAAATATTGAAACTAAAACCCACTTTTGAAGCACAAGTCATGCACGCTTTTCTGCGACAGCTGCCGTTTTATATTGAGAGTATAATCTGCCTTCAATTAGCGAATTAATTTGAAATGAACTTGAAATAGCACAAGTTCAAGAAAACTTAATTCACTCTTCATTCACGCTTAAAAACTTAAAATAGCCAACAGACAGTTGGAAAAAAATCAATGGCTGCAAGCAAACCGAAAAAAAATACCGATTTACTTAAAAAAAAAACTCATCATTCGAACTTCAAAAGAACATATATGGCCTTAAAGCTCTGTGAAATACTTGAATGAATGATCGACGTTTTTTTGATAACATGAACCCAGAACTAGAAGTCGATCACGTTTTTCCAGACCTTTACAATTTTGCTGTTCGATAGTGGAGTATGCGTTCTTTACAACTAAAAAAAATAGAACAAGTAAACCGCGAACAAGTAAATTTGAGCCTGAACAAATTTTGACTTCTGAAAAAAAACGAACAAAAAATCACGACATAAACAAGATTCTGAACTACGCTTATCGACTCTTAAACATTGCAAACACGCCAAGGATTTCAAGGAAAGAAAAAAGTAATTTTTTACACAATTTTTGACTTTCGGAGACTAAATACATCACGTCGAAGATCTTTAGATGAAACAAGATCAACAGCTATTTTTTAATTCCGCAGAAAAATCTTTAAATAAAAATTCGTTTTCGAAACAAAAACTCGCATTTTTCTTAGCGCCACATGCTGTTTCCATTGGTATAAATTGCCTTCAAATTAGAAAATGAAACTGAGCTAATCCTGAAAAGCTAAGCCACACACCGCAAAAAAAAACAAATTCGAGCTTGATTAAACAAGGTTTTTACCTGAAAAAGCAGCACACGGCTGATTAAAGGTTTCGACCTGTTTATTGCTACAATAAAATCCAGGATCATAGCCGACAAAAAAAAAACATTCTAACGCTGTTCGATAGTGGAGTTTGAAATCCTTTTTGCCAAAGTCAATGATCTGAACCTAAGACAAACTTAAAAGTCAAGCCGCGAAAAAAAGTAAATTTGAGCTTGAAAAAATTTGAATACTTTTCCTGAAAAAAAAAACAAAAAAATTATTGCGACCCATGTAAGAGTCTGATCTGCGTTCATCGACTCTTAACAAGGTCCAGCTGTGAAACGAAACCCCGAACTTAAGGGTACAAAGGCGACCGCGTTACCTCTAAGCCCTAAGTGGGAAGGAGTCTCGATGCGCTGGCTGGTTGATTGTCTTTGAATTTAATAGGAAGCAAGACAAATATCTGCAAAGTTGTTCACGGGAGCAAAAAGCCTAGCACCCGGCTGCAACAACCTTGCTTGTCCCAAGGGTACTTATTATTCTTTTTAGCTAGGAACCATTAGTTTTTTCACTGCAATTGATGCATTTAAAAAGCATTAACTGTGTTAATTCATTGCAAACCAAAAGTAGTTACTTAGGTTGAAAAATTAATTGCATCGTACAATAAATCTACGCTGCACATGTGTAAAAGTTTGGAAAACCCCTTATCCTTCAAGAATTTCTATGCTTTGGAAAGTAAACTGACAAAAAACAAGCAGACAAACGAAAGTCCCAGAAATCTCTAACTCAATAGATTTATACAGGCAAAGCTGCGCTTCGCAAACATTAGCGAGAAAACGACAAAAAAGTAGCTTCATAAAGTGAAGTAAAAGAAAGTAGAAAAAAGCCTCGATTTGATAAAACTTCGCTGCGTATGTGATTCGAACCTGCGACTTCGAAATTAGGAGTCTCACAATCTGACCTCTCGGTCATGAACGCTAAAATATCGACAAACAATTAAAGCAGCTATATATGCTTATAAAATTGCCTATGCGATGCAGCAAAAATTCACCAAATACAGATAGACACAATTTTGCAAAAAAAAATTCGAAAACAACAAGCTGAATGCCTCCACATTAACTTTGCATGTAATAAATTGGAATACTTAAAGCCTAATTTTGTATAAAAAAATTAAGCATTTCAAAAAAATTGCGAGATAAATTGAGTTAAAAAAATTTCATGAAGTCATATTTTTATGATTGAAGTTGCTTGAAACAAATAGCTTTTTTCGGTTCTTCCTACAAATAAAAATACATCAGCTCTGTTAATTTTTCATAATCCACTGTCAAAGCACATTCTATCAAAAAGCCGTAGAGGTGCCACCAAAAGTGGCACCAATATTTGCGACTTAGATTGAAAAAAGGATAGTCGTACTATTACACTACGCTCGCAAGTGTAAAAAACAAGGACAGACCGGGATTCTAACTCTGTCGACTACCAGAGCAAATAAGAACGGC
The DNA here is from genome assembly GCF_963678635.1 of Symsagittifera roscoffensis. Lineage (NCBI taxonomy): Eukaryota > Metazoa > Xenacoelomorpha > Acoela > Convolutidae > Symsagittifera > Symsagittifera roscoffensis. The sequence continues at coordinate 40,305,306 of NC_087068.1, forward strand.
TTCGAAGTAAATGGAATTTCATTTAAAAAGCAGTCAATTTCTTACAAAATTGAAATAGTCGTGTACGGTGAAAAAGTTTGTTTCCCAAGTAACAAATACACATGCTCTCGCGTGGAAAAGACTAAAACTGAGGTATTGGGGGAAACAATTATCTACACAGAGGTGAAGGTTCGCTTCGCAAAAATACGCAAGAACATGATAAAAAGTAGCTCTATAAAGTGCTATAGGAAAAAGAAGAAATAAGCCTCGAATTAGTAACAATTTGGCTACATCTCAGATTCGATCTGCAACAGAGATTATGAGTATCACACACTATCCGCTCAGCCACGAACTCTTACTTATACTTATTAACAAACACTAGCCACAAAAAAGCAGCTAATAGATGCTATGAAACTTCTAATACTACAGATCTTGATTATAGCAGAAGTAAACCAAATAAGTGAGCACTTTTAATGAACACTTTTATTTGCGAGTTAGCTTAGAAAAAAGGAAGGTTCGTACAAATACACTACGCTGCCCGATAGTGTAAAAAGAAGCTTGGGGACACATGATAGAAATTTGTGGAAAGGGGGGAGAAGGAGGCTTAAATAACAAAAAAATATACACATGCTGAACTTTCTTGTTTTCAAAACGCTCAGGTCCTGATCGAGTTCGAACTACGGATACTTGTTCTTAGCAGGAAAATTAACAAGACGCCAAATGCAGAGTGTTATTTGACAGAATTTGATTCGATTATGATGTAGGTTATAAGATTCATTGATTATGTCAGGTCAAGAAAATCGGCGACTACGCGGTTAGAACCGCTGATCTCTCGACTAACATGTTTGTTTGCTGGAAAAACATCTAGTAACGCTTAAGAAGACACTTAATTTATCGTATTTATACCGTTTAATTACATCGCATTTTGTCTTGCCTTTACATATAAATACATACGTGCGGCACGTATCCGTCAGCAGCAGTAGCTGGCATATTGTAGTTATAGATCGGGTGATGGGCGCTGTTGTTGTATGGGTGGTACTGATGCTGAGGCATGCCCCCCATATTGTGAGTGGGCGGTCCTGGATGTTGTGGAATGGGGGTGACATACTCGTAGCCCATCACAGATGATCCAGAGACAGACCTGGTCATCATGTCCATTGCTTGCTTGAAAGAGGCTAATAAAAAATATCTTTCAAAAATAAGTAACAGGCAGTTAAAAAATTACTTTTCATTATAAATTTCAAGTTGAAGAAGAAAATAATTTTCTCTTTATTGCGACTGAAGACCATACTTTTGCTCGTACATTTCACTTAGTTCCAATATTGAAGCCAAATTCAACCCAGAGGCGAAGCTACGCTTCGCAAACACAAAGAAACGATTAAAAAGGCAGCGTAAAAAACTTTTCTTGAAATTAGGAGTATTACATATATTCTCATATCTGCACTACGAACGCTTGTAATTTTACTAACAATAACCACCAATAGAGCAGCTAGAACTTCTATCAAATTGCCACTGTTAAAAAAATTCGACCGAGAAAAAGAAAACTTTTTAAATATTCCTGATTTGAATATCCGACACGTTGTTAGGAGTCTCACGTCCTCGCATCTGCTTATGCTGAATCTACCTGTTTATGCTGAATCTACCAGTTATAATATCTTTAATCATATATTCTACTGATACAGAAATGCGTAAATTTAAAAATTTCAAAAAATGGACTTGACACTAAACTCTTGTTTCTCTGCTTAGGTAGGGGATAAACAGCTAATTTAAAGAAATCTAATACTCGCGCTTTCAATTGAAGTTTTGATCTCAGAATTTAGCTCGGTAGTTTTCAAAAAAAAAGTGAGAAAGATTCCAAAAATTGATCAAAAAGTTTATTTTTCCTAAGTTCATAAACTTTTCTCTACTAAAGCATGGGAATTAAGGCCTTAATATGAGATTTAGCAAGTAGTTTTCGAGAATTGACGAAATTTCTATCAAAAACAATAAAAAATTAAAAAGGAACTTTTTCAAAGTCCATATCAGCTTTTCAACAAAAAAAACAGGTTAAAACAGATTACTCGGGGAAATCTAAGTTCTAATGAACTATCGACCTCGGAATCAGTAGGTTAGTTTTTGAAAAAGTAACGTAAGACAAAACGGGCAAATTTCAAAATTTGGACATTTTCTAAGGCCATATTTTTCTTTCAAAAACACAGGGCATAGCCGCTTGTGCATTTAAAATTCGCATAATTGATTTTCTTCTTTCGGTTAAGCCCTTTATCACTGATTTGGCAGGGTAGATTTGAGAAGTCAAAGTTTTAAAATTAATCAAAATGTCAAAAAATGGGCTTGTTTGAGGCCATACATTTTTTTCTACCGAATTTAAAGAATAGCCGTTTAAGAAAGGGAGATCCACATAACTTGTTCTTTTGATTGAACCCCTCATCTCAGAATTGTGCATTTAATTTTTGAGAAAATAAAAAAAACTCAAAACAAATAGGCCAAGTGAAACTTTCGAGAATATGCTGGCACAAGAGCCGGTTTTCTATTTTAACCATTTTTTTGAGAATATGCTGGCACAAGAGCCGGTTTTCTATTTCAACCATTTTTTTGAAAATCGGTAAAGTAGTGTTTGAGAAAAACTGAAATTTCTGCGAAAAGTGCAAAAACTTTCCAAAGCGTCGCAAAAAAAACGAAAAACACCAAATCCCATACATTTTCATAGTAAATGTTGTTTTCAAACAGGACATAGCACTAGCCAAAAATAAAGCAGCAACATATTCCATTAAATTATTTACGCATAAATAAGCTTAGATATGATTAAATTGAAATATACCAAAAGTACCACCAAATGAACACTTTTACTTGCGACTTAGCTTTTTTAAAAATCTTGGTAATAATACACTACGCTTAGCTTGAGTAATTATGCTTTGGTAGAACTGAATATATAGGTGAAGTGAGAGCTCGTCCTCCCGCACATTCATTGCCATAGTAGGGTAGCGAATACTTGCTCTAATATCTCAAAGCGAAATTTATTAATGACAACCTCGAATAGAAACCCAAGCCTACAGAAAAAAAAATCATACAAATATGAAAAATTCGCTTCGCCTAGAAGGGCCACTTATTTGGATCTTAATTTCTTTGAAACTGTCCAAAGAAGAAGAAACTTGTCATTTGAGCCTGTTAATAGTGTGCTTTTATGGTCACAAATTGAATGAAAGTGACCTTTGGTTTCGTTGAGAGCTAGAAGTTGAATAGGGAACTCATTCCGCCATGCTCTGTACCATTTCTCCACCTCATCGAAGTTGGGCTGGTTAGACAGCCAGACACAGAGACACTGGATCCATTTGGGGAAGAAGTGAGCCACTAATATCTGACTCAACTGGTGCAGAGAGAGGAGGTCGTGCCAGATCAACACAGATCGAAGCAGTTCTTAAACAAATTCATCGTCGGATACTCAATTTAAAATTGCATGCAGAGACAAAAACCGCAAGAATTTTCAGAAAAACTAGGAGACTAATTTTGCAATACATAGTCATAATTCTTCTTACAACTTAAATTTATTAATCGAACTTCAATCTCTATTAAAGCTGGAAATAATTCAACAGCTCACTCAACCTCAAGGAATTTTCTATTTAAATTAATACAAAACACTTTAAATGAAAATCATTTGGCACCTTGATTAGTAAAATATAAAGAAGTACCTCACGCCAATTTTAGCATACTATCAAAACTTAATTTTGTATCAAGCATGAAATTGATAATGAACAAGCGAATCAATCCAACAAGCAAACCGTTCGGTCAAAAAATTGCGAGCAAATGAAAAGTTGCAAAACCAGCGATTCAATTACAAACCGATTCCAGAACTAGTATTGTCCAGTGGCATTAGGTGAAGAGCCATCTTCAACTTAGGGCAAATCGCTTTAATCAGGAATGCTTCCATCTCTCCCTTCGAAAACACATCCCTCCAAGGTTCGATGATCATCTTCGCGCTTCTGTCCGTCGGATCCCAGTTAACGAGACATTGGGCCAACTTAGTTCTGATAGTCACAAACAAAGGTTGCAATCTGTCGCCCAAAAGCGGCAACCAGGGGTGGATCCAGGAATGAACTGGAACTGTATCCGAAACTGGGTTCCATGAATCCAGGGCTTCTTGAAGCCTCGGAATGAGAAACTGTTCCACGATGTTGATGAATATGTTTTTGGGCAACAATGGTGACCATGCTTCAAGAATTTCTATGAGACGCTCACTTGAACGAATTGAGTTTGATCTAAACTCAAAATCAGTTCGTCTATATGATTCAACTATGGTCACATAAGAACAAAATTTTCACATTTTAAACATCGAGGCGATAGAAAGCAGGTTGCTATACCAGAGGCCCAAAATATTCCGACAACAGTTATACACAGGAAGCAACTAAAAGAATATAGCCAACAGACAGTAGTAAAAGAGTCAATGAACGCAAGTAAACCGGAAAAAAATACGACGGACTTGTTTTTTGAAAACTTTCGAATTTGGAAGAAAAAAAAACAGACGCCATTAAAGCTCTTTGAAATTTTAGATCAATTTATGAGTGGCACATTTTCGGCAAAATTGATCCGATTTGAGAAAACTGGATCAATAGACAATTTTTCCATTTCGCTTGGAAATCTGAAAATTAAATTCCATTTTTGCAACTAGAAGCCATCACGTTTTTCGAGACCTTTACACTTTCGCTGTTCAATTGTGGAGGAAGGAAATCAGCTGAGCTCAACTGAGCTTTTAAGAAATGAAATCAACTGAGCTTAAAAAAAATAAACGTCAAACCGCGATAAAGTATATTTGATAGTAGTATTGTAATCCGCCGTGTGTCCTTAGGGGGGGGGGGGTCTTTTCGACGGTAGGGGTCTTTGGGGTCCTACCAAAAGTAGGGTCCAAAAGGACCCATCTTTTTTAAAGACCCCAAAGTACCCTGCCCGAAATAAAAAGACCCCTCTCTAAGGACACCCGACAGACAAAATACTTTGGTATTATTTTCGCGCGGTGGTTAAATTTAATCCCTTCCAAACTTTCCCACCACTAAATAAGTATGGGTATATCCGGCTGCGGTTTTTTCGCTTATTTTTATCTAAAAGCTAATCCTTTTCGTTCATATAAATATGAGTTTACATAAAGTACCATTCATATTTCCTTTTAAAAATTTTTGGTAATTATTGTTCGTTTCTCTTTCTTATTTTATTTTCAAACTTATTTCCAAGTCTCCCTTAATTTCGACTTGCACCATTTTGATTCTTTTAGCCTTACTATTAGCTTACTTTGGGAAACTTCGCTCCTGCTTCAATCCTTCGCTCCTGCTTCAAGGGTAAGTTGCAATTACCAGTCTCTTTTGCGCCGGTCTATTTAACTTAAAACAATGTTTGCTGAATGTTTTATATTTACAAATGTACAGCCGTAATTCCAAGTAACAAGGCAATTTGGCCGACATTTTCAAGTGAAAAATTTTATTGATCAACTTTATCAAGTTTTCTCCTTTTTTTCTGACTAGAACGAACAGACGCTTCTGTTAGAATGAATGGATTATTGATAGGCGGAGGGTCTCTTGAACTGCTAGCTGCGCTTTCTTCTTGAAGCTCTTCCTCCGTATAGCTTTCTTGAAGAAAGCCCCAATCTGGGACCCGGAATTCCGGCGATTGCCAGCTTTCGCTGCTATAAGTCGGGGTATTTGTCAACTGTGAGTTTGCCCACTCGCTTTCTTCCGCAATGGCCTCGAAGAACACATTTTCTTCTGTAGACCTGTGTCCAAAGGGCAATGTAGCTATCCCGTCGAATAGTAAGAACCGCTTACTATCGAAGGGTGAAAGGGCAATTCGGTTCTGCGCTATGGTTATGTTGGTATGGGCTTTCGATTTTATTGAGTAGTTGTATATACGAAGGGTTTTTCCACTCAGTAATGTTTCCCTGAACCTCTGGTGTGTAAGTTGCTGCTGGGAGTGTTGTACTACTCCTTTTGCACTCCTTTTGCTAGTTGAATCTAAATAAAGAACAAAGATTAGCCCATAAACATATTTTAGCTTTGTAAGACCAGTTCTAGTATTAATAACGAAAACGGTTCCCAAATTTGAATATTTTGAAGACTCAATATCTAATAACATTCCAATTTTTTCAATTCCAAAAAGTTTAAATATCTTAATTCATTCCAAATCATAAAAATTCCAAAAAGTTTAAATATCTTAATTCATTCCAAATCATAAAAATTCCAAATCGTGTCATTATCAAAAAATCATTCCATGTCAAAATTTTAAATTTGTTAACGTCAAAAGTTACAAAAGTGCGTTTGTGGTGAGTATTTGTTTAAAACATTTTAAATGATGAATGGTTCTTCATTTTAAGTTTTTAAATGAAGAATCAGAGCCTTTCAGGGCTAGTTATGTCTAATTAAATTGACAGGGATCAACAAAAGTTATTAATTTGGTCCCAACAAAATCCAAAACCCCAATGAAGGGAACCCTTAATGTAAAGAAATGGAGGGGACTTGGAGAGGTGCTTTTTTTAAATACTAACCTGCATATTTCAACGAGTAGAGCTTTGGTTTCAACGCGATGAATTCTGCAATGATTTTTCCCGCCGCCTCGTCCTTAAATTTCAATACAACCTTCTTATTCACATTGCTGAATAAGAAGTGATTGCTTGGGTAGTTGGAAAAATCGAAACTATCGGTCAGTTTTTGCAGATCTGCGTATACGTCTTCGGTTTTTATCGCATAAATAAACGAATCTGTGTCACTGTATAGCAGTTCAAGGTTCATGCTTGCTTTCATTTGCCGATAATGAAAGTAAAACATGAATCTTTTCGACAAATCCAAAATACTTGCACCAATTATCATGGGTTTGTCCCACAAAATACTCGTTACAGCAAAACAAACAGTAGCAACTTCCTCGTCGATTATCTGGAAGCTTTTCATCGTGTTCAAAGCTGTTTTTTGAAGCAATTCTCTTTCATTTCTAATAATTTCTAGTTTTTTGCGTCCTAGTTTTGATTCCATAGTTTTACCGAATGCTGAATTTACGATGAGCTTGTAAAAGTTCTCTTCAAATTTGTTGCGCGCTGACATTCTCAATTGAGTGTTTAAATCGACAAAGGGCTCCATCCATCTACCTTGACGAAATTTCAAGACCTTAATCAATTTGGTAACTCTTAAGCCTAGTTCTATGTAGAGTTTTAATGTGAGGTAGTGCAGAACGTAGCCTTCCTTTGGATCTAATGTTTGAACCAGTTTTGGTACCTTTGGTAGCGACGTGACCCCCATCTCCCCTAACATCTGTATTTGCTCATTACTTAGTTTATCCGTGCCGATAACTTCACGTGAGGGGGCTAGAGGGTAGTCTGCAAAGTAATCTTGAAGTTCTTCAGGTATACTGAGATCCACTTCCAAAATGTATCCCCACTCAGATTTATCGTCGGTTTGCAAAATAAATTCGAGACTTTCCTCAACTATTGAGAAATCTTTGATGGGAAGGGGACAGTGTTTCATAATACCCCCGTATAAATTGTTAGCGTCTATATTCAATAGATAGCTAGAGGGCTCTTCAGGATTGTAGTCTTCGATGTATTTGTTGTTGGCTTTAAAAAAACGGCGTGCATATATCGATGACATCCCTCCCCGTATCATTTTTTGAACCATGTTCAAATGCTCCCTTTCAGTAAGTAACTTGAGGTCTGCATTGCAGACTTTTAAGAATGCATCGCCCGAGAGGTTACTAGCCGTGAAGTAGCATGCACAATCTAATCCGTACGTTTCGTAACAAACTTCACGAAAGGCTTCGAATACTGAAGCGAGTAGTAGTACGTCCGTTGCTAGGTATACATCATGGTACTCGCCTAGTGATGCGCATTTCATTTCGGCGAAAACTTTAATGGCATGGTTGTACTGATTTTTCGAAACACTTATTTCCCCTCCCTGTAAAGTGTTGCTCCACATTTTTCTAGGTGGCAGTCGGGTTTCTCGAAACTTTTCAAAACTACTAAAGTATGAATACGGGTAGAAACCTTTTTGTTTTAGCAATGCTATCTGTTCTGATGAGTAACCAAGTTCTTCAAAGTAATTTTCTAGTAGGAAAAACTTTTCTTCCGGCAAGTATTCGACGAGTTTTGAAAGGGGGGACAGCATGAATTTATAGGAGTCTATGAAACGTAGATTTTCATACACTTTTTTGAGTTTTCCGTTTTTATCGGTGTATGATTTGATATAAACCGACATAGTGAGTGATATATACTTCTCCTCAGTGGAAGGGATCACTGAGTAAGTGTTTTCGAGGTTACTGTTTGAGAGCGCTTTTATAATGAAATGCAGATCATAGTTTGACAAGTTATGCGCTATTACGGGTATATAGTTCGCCGTTTTTCGATTGATATTGCATTCGTTATGCGCCCACCCCAAGAACTTGTTGGTATAGCGACAGTGATCAAGTACAACTTGGTCATTGTCAGCAAATTCTGTTTCACATATCCAACAAGTGTGCGCTTCTTCACGCGTGCAACTTGGTGTGCCAGTGAACGTGTAATATTTTCGTTTTTCGAGGTATATTTGTTTTGCCAAAGATTCGAGCGAGGCCATCAATTCCTTCATAACATTTTCTCCTCTCTTCAGTTCAAACTTTAAAACTTCACGCTTCCCAAATTCAACAACGACCAGAGCGTAACCGCATGGTTGATGAATCTCTAGTGTTTGGGTGCTAGATTTTTCGGGGTCGGGTTGCGGTCCGTATACGGGTAGTAGTAGCGATTCGAGGTCAAAGTAAATAACTCTCGGTACATACCAGCGGGCAGTTAAATTTTTGAAACGATGAGTGTCCTTTCCCGGTTTTGGCATAGTGATTACCACTCCCTCGTCTTGGTAGCACATTTCCTGGTGCCTTTGTAGTGTATCGATGGATGAACATGTATGGAAGCATTTGCGGCAAATTTGGTTTCGGTCTCGGTGTAGTTTTCCACGCACATATTCCACCACCCTCATCAAATCAGTGATCAGCACATAGTGATGAGTCTGTCCGTTGCTGAGTAGTAGTAGGTCAACACATAGATCACTTGAGTATTTGCTGGACACTCTCAAAGGTAGCAATTCACCTTCTTTGTACCTAATGAAAACAAACAATTGAGTGCTCGGGTTTCTGGATGAACGTAATGTGTTATACATGATTAAACAAATGTTTTGTCAAAAAAAAATCAATGCTCACCGGAATACATTGACTTGACAGTTGTTAAGTTGTTCAAATCGGTCAATATCATATAGTCCCATTGGCATCTCGTACCAGCCTTCAATTTTCACAACATGTTCTTGGGAGAGCTTGTAATTTTTCAGTTTGTTTCGATGTTGGTAGCTTTGGGCAGCAGGATAAAGAGCAGTTGTGGTCTCTGAATATCGATCATGGTACGCGGCCACAAAGCAGTATAGAAAGCACTTCTGATCGTTTCTCGTTTTAATGTTGGTGAAACTCTGTTTCACCGGTTTCAATGAATCGGGAAGGTCAATGTATGAGCCAGCACGGATAGGAGAAAATGCTGCAAAACTTACAGCCAGCTTTTCAATGCGCTCCACAATCCAACCGCTACCATGGGAAGCGAACGTGTTGATGGCATTGACCATATGCTCAATCATTTCCAAATATGTCTCTTTCTCGATTCCATTGAAGAAGACATTGATCATCTTAGAATTCAGATATAACATGGTCTTCTCGTGGCGTAACTCCCCGTCACCAGTTTCGTTTGTATCGCTCGAGAACTTAATCATACTCACGTCCACATGCAGTTGAAATTTACAGGGTCCTTCCTGCACTCTTTCGTCTATCAACGCATCAATTTCCTCTTTGTTTCGCATGATTACATTCATCAGATCCAATTCATCCTCCTTAACGCTCAACTCGTATCGTCTTAACTTTCCCCTAAACGCAGATTCAGTTGGAGCAGATGATGTTCTCACCTCATTTCCGGGAGTCCAAATGGGTAGTTGATGGTTTTTCGACATATGTTGCCGGAACTTCTCAACGGAGAGGAAGATTGTATGACAGTAGATACAAAGACTATCAGTTGAGACGTTGTGAGCTAGCTCGACATGTTCCCTAGCTTCTGCCAGCGAGCTGAAGGATTCTCGACATTCGTCACATTTAGTTGGTGGCGGTGGGGCTGCGAATATCTTATGGATATTTTGTTCATGTCGTCTCAAGTTCCTTGGTGAACTAAAGACTTTCGAGCAGGTCGAACAAATGACTGGTGTCTGTTTTCCACTTGAGTTAGGCATTGTTGGTTCAAGATTGAGTGTTCAGGAAAGAAGAATTCTTTTCAAGAAATTTTTCAAGTTTTACCAAAGCTGATTTCGACAAAGCAAAAGCGAGAAGTGAAAAGTTTTTCAAAAACAAAATTTGGATCAAGACTCAATTAATTAAATTCAATTACGTGGGTGAAGCATAAAATCAATAGTGGCTTTAAAGTGGTTGTAGTTTTGGGGCTTTATGTGGTTTTATGAAATGACTGTCAATTCGATATTGGGTAAATGACTCAACTGTATTAAACAGCATAAATACTTGTGGTTAGAGTAGCTGACAATTCCATAAAGGGATCAACCCGGGAATGTTATTTCTTTTACCTAAAGTGTGTGAATGTTAACACCCACTGCTATTATCAACTTCCCTATTTAGTCAACTTGACTAAATATTGAAAATATATTTGATTTTTTTTGCCAAGTTTTTTTGTTTCAACCAAAATGGTAACCCACCAATCAAGTCAAGCAAGGAAGACCCACCAATCAAGTCAAGTCGAACATACCTGACAAAAATGATAAAGGGTAGTTGAGAATTTTGTTCATTTCTCAAATAAATTAGTTTTCTATGACAAATTTCACATATAGTTCATCAAAAGATTGATGCAGGGCCGTTTGGTACAGTAGGCAATAACTACCCGGCAGTGCTATTCATTAGGAACCTCTGAAACGCTTGCCCCACTAAAATGTCGGTTCAAAAATTTGAGATATTTCTTTTTTAGTACATATTCTTGTAGTGAAAAAAAAAAAAAAAAATTACCAAAAAACTTTTTTGTCTCCAAATCCAATGAAACCTGGTCCAATCAATTTGTCGTGATTTATTGGACAGGGTTGTAACCCATGTTGAAAAATCGAGAAAAAAAACATTTTGAATTTTTTAACCATTTTAACCTGAAAATGAGTATTATTAAACGTGAAATCTGTTATAGACATGTAATTTTATTATATATAATGCTTTATACTGGCTCATACACTCTCTAAAGTCTACTCCTAAGAGTCCTGGCTAACCCCACCAGGCTGTAGACATATTAGAGAGAGAGAGAAAAAAAACAAAAACAGAGAGTGTAAAGAGCCAAAAGTAACTATGGTTGATTAACCGGCAGAATTGCTGGACCCATCCATAAATAGCTTTCTTTTGAAAAAGCTATATCCCAAAAGGGATAATAATGGGGTTTATGGATCGTCAGTTCTCTCTCTCTCTCTCTCTCTCTTTATCTTTTTCTGTGTTAATATTTATATTTTGAAAACTATTATGAAAAAACATAGCAAAAACATTTTTATGTTTTTTGTTTCAACATCATTAGATAAAATCTTAGGAAGAGTATTCAGTTTATTTTTTTTTTGATTTTTCGAAATGAGCATTAAAAAAACTGATATAATTAAGTTGGATTTGACGAGAAATTTATCAAAATTTATACTTTTAGACTTTTATGCCGACTTTTTAAAGTTATTTTGATTTTTTTTTCTATTAATTTTTTCTGTTGTTTTTATTTCCTTTCTATTGATTGAAAATCACAAAGCAAACTTTAAATTAGAAAAAAATCATAAGCAAAACGTAAACAAAGATTCAACCACAATAATAAAAACTTATCAAACTAAATAATAAACCCCCAAACTGGTGCACTCTCGGTGGAAACAAAGTTTTTTTTGAGTTTTCAGAGATCTCTAAATTGCAGTTTGCGTTTTTTCGGCGCAAAGCAAGCATTGATAGGAGGCGTCTCAGCCACTAAGTTTGGTGCAGTGGGACTTTGACTGCCGGAAGAAGAAGTAGAAGAAGTATGCTGCTGCTGTTGTTGAGTGATTGAAAAAATATCCGGTTTTATTGGGGTTTTGGGCGTCTGCTGGTCCTCATCTTTTTTCTCTGTTGAATCTGGTGATTCAATCGACTCAATGTTCCAGTAGCTTTCTCGCTCTGCTAAATCTCTAATGGATCCTTCCTGATTTTCGTAAAAGGGGATCGATTGGCAATCATAGTTAAACAGTATTTTTCTCGGTGAACGATCAAGGCAAGTAGGGTCTTGAATATCTGTGCGCTTCAGCGCAGGATACGATTCAGTCACACAGCAACTCTCGTAGACCTGTTTTCTGTTTTGTATGAGGATACCAATTTGATCTAGCAAATAGTTGGGTAACATCATATGGTTTTTAGTGACCCATTCATCGAATTCTCTGCTTCCTGGATCAAGATCGTTGAAAGGACTTGTTTTTCGATGACGCATTTTCCGTTCCTGTTGAACCACTACGATAGAATCTCTGGTATAAGTTTGGTATAATATAGCTCTTTCAAGAGAATTAATTGAAATGATTTGCAGTGGAGTTGCCATCGTTGAAAATTTTGTATTGACTGATTTTGAGAGATTGAATAAAAATAGTGAGTAGATTTAGTTTGACCTACCACTTTTAGTTTTTTTATTGCTGGTGGTCTAAGATTTAGCCAATTACCATAAATCTGGTTTTGTGAAATTTTAATATGTTTTCAGGGCTTTTGCAATTAAAGAAGAAATGTGAACGCTTTGAAAATCTATACTTCAAAGAAACAGCATGGCGCCTTTTTATGATACCCTAAGCACAAAATGACAAAAATTTTACACTTCAAAGAGATAACATGCATGCCGCCAGGGTAAAAACGTTGAGATTTATGAGCTAAAACGGGAATTTGCCAGACAGATTCAACCGAAAGCTATCTCCACTTCAAACTGAGTACATGTATGCCGACATGTAACATTAACTGAGATTTATGACCCATTCAAGTGCTTTCCAGACAGAAATGACAGATGCAATAAACACGCTTTTATCTTATACAAATCCAATTGCAAAAACTAATTAAATTCTCCCGCTATAGGCTGAAGGGGCGCCATAAAAGTAAATCCACAGATATTTGTTTATCTTCTATCCAATTCATTATTCATTTCATTCTATCATAAAACAGTTGAACCAACAAGTCACTACCGTTACCACCACCACTATGTACTCGTCGCTAGAAAATGATACAGACTTTTACGATGATTTTCAAGATATATCTTCGGGAGAAAAACGCATTGTACGGGTTGGAACGAAAACTTTTGACAAAACGGGTACATATATCACAGTTAAGTTATATAAAAAGAATGAAGATGGTGTATTTAAATGTTATCAAGCAGTGACCTTAACGACAAGAGAATTTGATTGTTTGGCAGATAATTATTCAAAGATTAAAAAATTGGTTAAAAAACAAACTGGCGAAAAGACTTCATCTTCTTCCTCCTCCTCCTCATCCTCAGCTGTGAATGATAAACATCATAAAAGACGATACACGTCAAAACGATTAGTCCCTCCCAAAAAAGAATGTGCTGAAAGTGGCGATGAAAACGATGCGGATGATGAATACTCGAATAATAAAAAGTGTAGAGTTGCCTGAAACAAACAAAAAAAAACGTTTGAATAATTTGATTTAACCAGCAGAATGGTTGAAGCAATGTATGAGCAGTCGCCTGAATTTTTAAAAAAATTTCGAAAAAATTTTAAATTTTTTATTCTGAACAACGAACCCGACGCCTCACAACTCCCTCTAAACACAAATTTTGCATTTGCAACCCACTCAATTCAGAACGAGTCTTGCGCCCAATTGCTCGACAATGACCATCCCCACATCCATGTTCTCATCGAAGTAACCAAGGATTGTGTCGACGTAGTGAAAAAGATGACCTCAACCACTTTCGTTGTACCTTGTCTACTCTCATCTTTCAAGCATCTAATATTGGGTTGCAGTAAACTTCACCTATCGGGACCCCTGATGGAAAAATTAAAAATTGCTGTCAACTACAACAATTCTATTATCAACTCAACTGACATTGGTGGTGCTTCTCTACGAAGAAGATTGCCACAAGTTTGCTTTGCTTCACAAACTCGATCCATTCAAACTCAAACTGATTTAATCACTAATGTAACAATTGAACGCTTCATTCAAATTTTGAATGGTGATAATGCCGCCGAGTTTTCTAAAATTATTGATATCATTTTGAGTGGTTATGGTCGTTTAGAGATTGATTCAAATACTTTGTTTGTTAAATTTATAATGGAAAAAAAATTTAAACTCTGAAAACGGTTTTTAGAGCCTGCGATAACGCCAGAGGCAAGTGTTCTAGCAACCATAAAACATGTTTTTTTCTTAAAAATAAATTATAAATCATTAAAGAAATGCATCAGTATCACAAAGTTATAACATCATATGTTTAGCAAAACGCATCATGTCATGGTCATTAACCTTGAAACCTATAGGAAATTTAGATGAAATTATAACATGAGCAACATAAATACAATAAAGTCCGCACAAGACCGAGTTAGCTGATTGGATTGGCTTATTCATCAGTATTTGGTTTCCCTCATGGATAGAACGTCTCATATTTTTGTATACATGTGGATAGTTGTGTAGGCTTCGTCCAAGAGGATCTGCAAAAAAAATTTGACCACCAGCTTGAGCAAACAGTAACCAATGAGTTCCTGGCTGGTCTGAGTTTGATGCGTTCACTATCATGAAAGTATTGTCACGTTTCAATATTGAATTAAATGCTAAGTTAGCGGGAAAAATGCCACAAAATCGATGTTTCAAATGCTTGCATCGGTGAATAAGCTCAGTAATCTGTAAATTGTCCATTTTTTTCACCGAGTCAACTCATTAGAGTGTTTTTAGCTATTTTTCTATCGGAACGCACGTAAACTGTTGATGCACGCTCTCCCATGAAAAGTAACTCTACATTTTCCCCCAGCGGTGCATCAAACTTCAGTTCTACTGAAATGGTGCAATTGGTCAATTCAGGATGAATAAAGTCATGTGAAGCCTCCTGAGTAGATGTGAGATCAAATGCCATAATATAATGATTGTGATAATTAGCCAAACTGATTCCATGACTATTGTTGAAAACAAAGTCTAGAGCTTCCAATGTGTTATAGTATATTCTTTTGTTATCAGTCGTTGACACAGGAGTTCCTGCAATGGGCAGACCGTTTCGGTAAACAATGATTTCATTCAGCTGAAATTTTTGATAATGAAACGGGTTTGTTCGGTTAGTTCCCAGGTATGCTGTATTCGAGCTCATTGCTAAAATCATTCGACGAACTGGCTCTTTGGCAAAAACGTCTTCTTGTCGCCAGCTTTGCACACCAGTTGTGGCCAAAAAAGTTCTCGGTAAAACTTCAATATAATTGTATATTGCGGGTGTTTTCAACAGAGTTTTTTCTATCGACGATAGCACAAAATCGGTTACTGTCATTTTGCGCACATATAGGTTAGCCTCTGTGATTTCAACACGGTAATGTTTATCTCTATGCTCAGACATGATAACAAAGTCATTAGGAGATCGTCTCAGAGAAAGTCTTATTGTAACACCGCTGATAAGATGTTTGTCACATGATAAAAAATCACAAGCAATTTTACCAAATAAACGGAACTCAGTTGATGCAGCTACGATTCGTTTACGTTCAGCGACATCTTCAGCTCGCCCATTAGCACCATCAATACCTGATGGATTATCTTCATAATAATAACCTTGACAAGCAAGCCATGTTTTCTTTGCATCATTACCATGTGAAAATTCGGTCTCAATGAAACTCTTATGGGCAAAATTGGCATTGGTTGTTGAAATTTTTTCTCCATTCAAGGACATTGTGCATTCGGAAAATAAAGATGAAAGTGGATTGTTAACCAAATATGGGGTGTCTCGTTGTGCTGCCTCTGTAGCATGAGTTCGCAGTACATTACCATTATTTTGAACAACGCGTGCTACAATCTGCTACCAAGCGAGTTCGTTGAAGATCGATAAAGTTGTTTCTATCTCCTAAAACTTCAAATTCGAGCATAGGACCATCAGGTGAATAAGATGGACCAATTTTTTGAGTGAACGCATTTTCAAATGTAACGAGTAGAGGAGGCTTTTCAAATAAATCTAATGAGCTGTGAGTTGCTTCAGTTGGCAATAAATTAGAAATCATTTCGTACTTTGGTGAAAAAGTTGGACCGACTTCTCAGTGGGGTTCGTTTTTGTGGAATGAGAGCTTTTGTTTTTCTTTTTCTTGTTGTTGTTGTTGTTGTTGCTCTCTTCCGTTTTCTACTCATATGGGATTTACTGCGTCCAGCTCCAACTTGTTTTTTGATTGTGTTTTTTACTGTGTTTTTCAAGGCTTGTTTGGGCGTTTTCTTCCTCGTTGCTATGTCTATTAATTCGGGTGCTGCTTGAACAAGTAATTCTTTTCCAATACGTTTTGCTGCTGGTACTATAAATTTCCGAGCTAACGGAAGTGCTACTCGTCCAATACCCATAGCCAGAGCACCGAAGCCACTACCCCGCTGTCTGTAATGTCCTGAGAAGTGAGGCATGGTCGCTTGATTATGATAGTATGCCTCCATAATCTTAATCAGAAAACTTTTGAAATTTTAAAGTCAAAACA